>NW_005871146.1:309365-353149 GCF_000147115.1 Myotis lucifugus | reverse complement strand
AACATGTCACACACAGAGCCGCAGGTAGATTCAGGAGGTTGGGGAGCTCCCCCCTATCAGGCACAGAGCAGGGCTGATCAGGGGGTTGGGGCGCCTTCCCCTGTCACGAACAGAGCAGGGCGGATAGGGAGGTTGTGGCCCCGCCCCCTGTCACACACAGAGCCGCAGGGCGATCAGGGGGTTTGGGCGCTGCCCCCTGTCACGCTGATCCCGGTGCTGGGAGGCATATTACCCTTTTACTAAATAGGATAGAGGCCTGGTGCATGGGTAGGGGCTGGCTGGTTTGCCCTGAAGGGTGTCCTGGATCAGGGTGGGGGTCCCCACTGGGGTGCCTGGCCAGCCTGGATGAGGTGATGATGGCTGTTTGCAGCTGGTCACACACCCTTCAGGGTGGGGGTCCCCACTGGGATGCCTGGCCAGTCTGGGTGAGGGGCGGAGGGCTGTTTTCAGGCTGGTGGGTGACTGAAGCTCCCGACCGCTCCTTTTTTTCGTGTTTTCTTTTTATCCCCATGAGTGTTTATAATTACCAATTACTTCTTAGTTCCTTTACCACTTTCACCCAGTCCCCCAACTCTACTCCCCTCTGGCAACCATCAGTCTATTTTCTGTGTTTATGAATCTGTTTCAGTTTTGTTTGTTCATTTATTTTGTTTTTTAGGTTCCATATATAAGTGAAATTATATGGTATTTATCTTTCGCTGACTAACTTATTTTACTTAGTATAATACTCTCTAAGCCCATCCATGCTGTTGCAAATGGTAAGATTTCATAATGATTGAGTAATATTTCATTATACATATGTACCACAACATTTTTATCCACTCATTTATCGATGGGCACTTAGATTGCTTCCATGTCTTGACTATTGTAAATAATGCTGCAATGAAGATAGGAGAGCACATATTCTTTTGAATTAGTGTTTTGGATTTCTTTGGATATATACCCAAGAGTGGAATTGCTGGGTCATGCAAGGCAGTTCTGTTTTTATTTTCTTGAGGACCCTCTATACTGCTTTCCCTAGTAGCTGCACCAGTCTGCATTCCCACAACAGTGCACGAGGGTTCCTTTTTCTCCACATTCTCACTAACACTTGTTTGTGGAGTTATTGATGATAGCAATTCTGACAGTGTGTGGTAATAACTCATTGTGGTTTTAATTTGCATTTCTAGGCAGAGATACTTTTAAGTAGAAGTAGATATGGCTTTGAAGATCTGCTTCCATTCATACAGTAGGCAGGGAGTTGCCTAGTAAGTTCATTTTTCATTAACTGGTACTTTGAACTTAAACCCTAATACTAGGCCAGACCTTGACAAAGAAACTGTTTACTCCCCACCAATTCTCAGATCCCAGTTTGGAACTGGACCAGTCCAGTAAGTCTAACAGTGGTCGGCAAACTCAGTCAACAGAGCGATTGAAATTTCTTTTGAGAGCCAAATTTTTTAAACTTAAACTATATAGGTAGGTACACTGTTATTAACTTAATTAGGGTACTCCTAAGGCTTAGGAAGAGCCACACTCAAGGGGCCAAAGAGCCACATGTGGCTCGAGAGCCGCAGTTTGCCGACCACGTGTCTAGAATAAAATGAAGAACAAGAGAGGGATTTTGTTCCTCTTTGCCCAGTAGCAGGCTGACCAGTAACTTCCATCCCAGGACTTCTCAGTTCTGGGCTCAGCTGCTGAATGACTAATTCAAATAGAAGTAGGAGAGGGATGCCCATGTATACTTGTGCTTTTGTCAGATTTGGAGATAATCTTTTAGGATTGAGGAAAATCTATCACAGAAAATCAGTTAACTTGTACCTCTGGACAAGGGAGTGGGATTTGGGGTGTGGTGAAGGAGTTATGGGTGGCAAAGAGTCTTTAACTCTTAACTGTATGTGACTTTATATTTTGAATTGATTATAGTCAGAATGTATTCATGTATTATTTATGTCTTTAAGGGGAAAAAAGAATCAGGTTTTTCCAAGTAGCATAAATGTAGGGTCTTTGGGGGCAGAAATAATGGGATAGCAATAATAAAGTTGTAAAAAGTTTAGTCACAGAACACTGAAAATATACACGTGGCAGGAGCAGTGTGAAGTGGTGGAATATAAGGCTGCAGAAATTGGTGGGAGTGAGTTTACAGGTACCTTGCATCCCCTCAAGGACTTTGGATTTTGTTCACAGTTGGTGAGAGACCAATTAGAGTTGAAATAACATTTTAGTAACAATAATAAAGCATAGCAAAAGCATTCAAAGACATTTTTGAAAAGGTTCATCCATACCTCTGTCTTTTTTGTTGTTCTAGTCTTACTAGGCACTTTTTAAAAACAGTTATAATAATAGTTTATGTATCATTTTATGTCTGCTCTTTTCCTCTAATCTTGTAATAATTTTTTATGTTACTGTGGAAGAGTTTAAGTAAGGGAATGACATGATCAGCTTTGTCTTTTAAAAAGATAACTCTGGCATCACTAGGGAAGATGGCTTGATAGAAGAGAATCAAAATAGGGTTAAAGAGTAGGGAATGTGTTTAAGAGATGTTTGGGGGGTCCTGCCCATGAGAAGAGAGTTCTAGCAAACATGAAAGTACGCCCCTGAGTCCACATTGTAAGTTGAGAGCAAGCCTTACCCATCAACCAAATAGAAATACTGCTTATTCCTCCTGGAAAGCTCCCCTCTGCCTTCAACATTTTGTATAAGTCTCAGAGATCTGGTTTCATCTTGAAGTAGGCTGAGCTCTAAGAGTCTTTGCAGAGACTAAACCAGTGTTGATCCATTAACAGTGCACAAAACCACGTAGCTCACAGGGGGTATTGTTAGTGCTATACTTCCTTTTGGTACTTAGCCGATTATCTCAGTGGTCAGGAGTGTGTGTGTGTATAGTGATGACAGAGGTTTTGAAAACTTTTTCTTGAATAAAACATTATCATTGTTACTGCAGTAATACATATTAATTTAAAAACTCGCTATATAAAGTTACTTTCAAAAATATATATTTGGAAGGGAGCACTAGACTTTTCAGAGATGGGGTAAATTATGCTGCTCCCCCAAAGTCTTGTTGTTTATAGTTAAGGCAAGTCATTTAATCTCTCTGGTGCCTAGTCTCCACACCTTAAAAAATGTAGGAGTTTTTAACCTCTGAAGTGTGTATGTTATTACTTCAGCAGTATCTTTTATTTTTGCTGGTGATAAAAAGTAATTTTGATCCTTAGTAGTTGATAGAATAATATACTGTAAGTTACATTTTATCCTTAATAGTACAGGGGCTATCACTAAGTAGGTTAGGGAAGCCTGTGAACTAGTTATCACTAAAAACAGCCTTCACTTTGAACCAGTTATCACCAGAAATCTCCACTTTGATTTTAAGGTTGCTTTGATCAATAATCAAAAGGCATTCTAATCTAGTTTCACGTTTACTTAGCAGACTGGTAGAATTAGTATAGCAGGATAAGTAAGGTGTGGGGATTACTTCTTCCCCTCTCCTCTCTCTGCCTCTGTGCCCCTCCCTTGTCTTCCATCTTCCCCTTGTCCTCCTTGAAGAGGGACCAACCCTTTTATGTTAGAGGCCCGATGCACAAAATTCGTGCAAGAGTTAGGCCTTCCTTCCCCCAGCTGCGGGCAGCGGCTTCCCTCTGGCACCTGGGACCCGGGCTTTCCTCCGGCTGCCAGCAGGCACCTGGGAAGGGCTTTTCTCTGGGCCAGCAGGCACCTGGGACTCAGGCTGCAGCCCCAGCTTCATCTGGAAGGACGCCTGGTGTAATTAGCATATTACGCTTTTATTATTATAGATCAGTGATGGTGAACTGTTTGAGCTCAGTGTGTCAGCATTTTGAAAAACCCTAACTTAACTCTGGTGCCGTGTCACATACAGAAATTTTTTGATATTTCAACCATAGTAAAACAAAGATTTATATTTTTTATATTTATTTTATATATTTAAATGCCATTTAACAAAGAAAAATCAACCAAAAAAAATGAGTTCGCGTGTCATAGGTTTGCCATCACTGTTATAGATAGTAGATACCATTAGAACAGATTTTAGATGACAGTTAATACTTTATATTTTTAGAGAGTTAAAACTGTTTAAAATATTACTCCTGTACAATCTCACTTTAAAACTTTAGCTTCCTTTTTTATTTAAAAATAAAAACCTCAATACTGTTCAGGTCATGGAAAATTCCTCTTACTTCACTAACTAATTAGAAAAGACTTTATTAAATTGATTTCACTATAATTTTTTTGTTGAAACAAGATACATACCTTACTGTTTCCAAAATAGGGTATCAGGTGGCTCCTTCCCTATAGTTAGTTTGCTATTTAGTATTAAATCATCTTTGAAATTTTATTATTTCTTAAAGTTGCAGGGTGTTTTATATAATTGAAAGAGTTGAAAGGAACCACAACCTCATAACTTAGTCAGATGACCCACAGTTGTGAAAACAGACAGATAAAAGGGCCAGAAAAAGCCTTAGGTGTGCATGGAGAGAAGCATTGCCATATTTGGCCTTCATTAGATTGTATATTGCTTTGCATATGTACACACAAAGTTTCTTTGGTGACTTTCTGTATTTGATATTAATTTTTGAGTAGATGAGATATTTTAAAAGGTGGATTTGTGTTATATTGGCATATTGTCTATTTGAAAGAAACCACTACTGTCTACTGAAAAAAAAACACTATTTTGTTTCCACAGAAACCTGCTAATATTTTAGTTATGGGTGAAGGTCCTGAGCGAGGAAGAGTAAAAATTGGTATGTTATATCTTTGATAAGTCACAGTGTAGCACTCTTTTAAGACTTTTGTAGGCAGCTGTATCACTTCTAATTTTTGCTTTAATAATACGCCTATATTCATGTACCTCCATATGATTGAAGCCATTTTTAAAGAGTATACATTAAAAGTGAAAAGTGTTTCACACTCTTAAAGGTGTCAATCTTTAGAGACTGAAGTGTTCTGATTATAAAATAAGCCATGCAAGCTTTTTAAAAACTTTTACCTTCATTAAAAATAGCCTGTAGTTGAGTGGAGGGGGGGGGGGGCAATGGGGGGATAAGGACACATGTAATACCTTAATCAATAAAGGAAAAAATAATAAAAAATAAAATGAAAAAAATAAAGAGAATACTTCTTTAAAAAAATAGCCTGTAGAGGTGAGTGGCTTCTGTTTGTGTTAGACCGCAAGCCTCACCTTTAGTCCCAAGGGCATACAGCATACTGGTAATTAAACCATCAGGTCTGTTCACCTGAACCAGATTAGATCAGAACATATGCTTATGTTGACCCCATCTAGATTAGGAATTACAAACCAGGAAAACCACTGAGGCCAGATAGATACAGAACCTTAAGTTCTAACAAGCCTGTCTTGTAGCAGGCCTTTGCCTGATGGTAAAAAAAAAAAAAAATTAATGAGCATTTTGTACTTTGGCATGTTTTTTAATAGCTTCTTAAAAATATATCCAAACAAAATTTTACCCATTTTTGATAATTTATAAGGATAGAATTAAATTAATTTATCCTAATTGGGTTTTTTTCATTGTCATTTCTAAGTTGTGTTTGTCACATTTAGTTTGTTTTGTGTGCGGGTAGAAATGTTGTAACTGAATTGGATGAATTTAAAGGCAGCAGGTTTGTGGAACCATTTAACAAAGTTAAATAGTAATTTCTGATTGCATGATTTAATATGAATAAGAATTATAAGCTGATTTGTACCATTTCTCCAACAAAGAAAAACATAGGTGTTACTAACTCTTCTTCCCTCTCCTCCTCTATAAATTCCCCAAATCTCACTTTCCACTTTAATTAGACTCAAATGTACTCTTTTATGATATAAACATTGCAAACTTTTTAGTAGTGATAACATTTGATGCACCTCAAAGTACTCCTAGTCATTGATTTCCCTAGAGAACCAGGCCCTGTTAGTACTGTCATCAAATGATGTTAAGTCCTCACCTGTGCTTTTAAAGGATTTTGTCCAATCCAGTTTGGTGCCACCAAATTAAAATATAAGTTCAAAGCATGCAAAATGTAAAAGACCCAAATAGTAGTGACAGATGTGTTCTTTACTGTAAAATTTGGGGACAGCATATACTAAGGTAATCTAGTTTGGGATTATATTTCTGTGTAATGTATATAATGTTGGCAGGTTTGGGGAGGAAGGCACTAACGGCTTAAAAGCATTCACATTTAAGAAGAAATAAACAGTTTTCTATGAACCAGTACTTAGTAAGCTGACTCATGGTTTTAATTCTTTGCCAAATGTCTGTGTTTTTCAAACCTCAATAATTAACTAGATTAGGCTAGGATCTACTTCATTAAAAAATGTATGTTAGGAGAACAAACTAAACAAATGGTGGATGAATCTTGAAATTTTTGAAGTGGTGGTATGGTAGTGATTTTTTTTATTCAACATGTATTTGCCAAAAGCTATGCATAATGACACCATACTTGATACTAAAAAGAATAGAGAAATGAAAAAGACACAATTTTTGCCTTTAACAGAATTACAGTGTAGTAGGATAAACAGCCATGCCTCAATAACTACACTACACATTAAACCATATTAAGTGCCATGAACTGTATCTCACCACAGCTCCAGCTCGGATATGAGTGATGGCATTTGTCAAATCACTTAATTTCTTCTAACCTCAATGTTGTCATTTGGAAAAGAAGGTGATTGATTGAATTGATTGAACTATATGACTTTAAAGTCTTTTCCAGCTTAACAAAATACTGTGACTCTTAAGTTAGTAAAATTCAACCCAAATAAATGGGGAGAAATAGTGGTGTTAACATACTGTACAGTCAACTTTTGATTATACCAGTGAACAGACTTATTGATGCAACGATGGAAAGCTTTACTCTGATCTCGTTTCTCAGTGCGTTTGACCAATGCAAAGAACGGAAATGCAGTTTAACAATCCTGTCCCCACTGGTGGTATGGCAGATAGAAAGAAATCTGCCTAGAGGAGTAGGGTCATCCTTGACCTCTGGCAGCACAGCATGTCTCTAGCCTAGTTGAAGAGTGAGTGACAATAGTTTGCAAAGAATGAAGATCTCAGACTTATCTTACTTTTAGGTTTTGTGTTTTTTCTCCCAGAATTCAGCACATTTTTATACCTTACTAAATAACAATGATAAAATTAGAGTAATTAATTAAATTTGTTAAAATCTATTTACTTAACATTCTTCTATGGGTTTTTTGTTTGTTTGTGTTTGTTTTTTTACAGCTGATATGGGCTTTGCCCGATTATTTAATTCACCTTTGAAGCCTTTAGCAGATTTGGATCCAGTAGTTGTAACATTCTGGTACCGAGCTCCAGAATTACTTCTTGGAGCAAGACATTATACCAAAGCTATTGGTGAGTAGAACTAATTAAGATTCTGTGACGTTTTAAAAGTGGCTTTGTTGTTGTAAAATATAAATATTTCTATAGATTTTTGAATCAAGTAACAGAAAAGTATAAAAGTAAGAACAAAAACTAACCTAAAATTCTACTACCTAGAAATATCATCATTGGCATTAGGGGTATATTATTCCAGACATACCTCTCTGATAGATAAATAGATATTAAAAACATTTTAAATATATGAGATCATACTATGCATTCTAAGTAAAAAGTATTTTAAATTTTACTTGAAAGGAGAAATAAGCACAGTACAATTTCTAAGTTATTGAACTTCAGACAATTATTTTTTTCAAATATTAGTTCCTAAAATATTCCCTTAAAGTTAAGGAAAAAAATACTTTTAAAAGTAGTAATCTAGAATGTCTTAATTCACTTTAAAATTTTTATAGTATTGATTACCTCCCTATTATGACATATTAGGAAATTAGTGCTTTTATACTTCTTCCCCCACCTACCTCTCATTTTATAAGCTATATTAGTAATATCATTAGTATTACTACTTTGTTGATGATTTCAGCCTTTAATTTCTGTTTGCAAGCCATAATTCCCATGGTCTAACTTAGATCGGTATTGTAATAGATTCAGTGTTCAGCTACCATAGTCCTTTTCCCACAGGTTTATGTGCTTTGCTTCTTTTTGCCCTTATTGTGTGTTTTTACTGGTTACTTAACTTGTTCTATATATGATATTAAACCTACCTTTCTTTTCTTGGATAACTCCATCCTGAAGTTTTCTATGTTTTGCTCTATTCTGGACTGTGTTTCATCCTGGCTTTTTCTTTCTTTTCTTTTTTTTTAATTCCTATGGGTTGGGTATATTTTTTTCTGGGGTTCATTATCTCATTCCTTATTTCACTACAGCATATTCTCAAGTAGCAGCCTTTAAAAGGGTATCTTAGAGGTAAATTTTCTAGTTCTTGTATTTCTGAAAAATGCCTTTATCATACTTGACAATTTGTCAGAGTGCAAAATTATTTATCTAGGTGCAAAATAATTCTCCCTCAGAATTTGATGATGCTCTTCCATTGTCTTCTAGCATCAGTGTTGCTAATGAAATGTCTCATGCCAACCTTCTTCTCATTTATTGGTATATTGCCTGGGGTTTTTGTCTTTCTTAAAACAAAATAGGATTTCTCATCCTGATATTTCACAGTGATCTGCTGGCTACTTGGTAGACACATTTGATCTGAAGTTCATTTCCTATATCCCTATTTCTTTCTCTCCTAAACTAAGTGTAGACAGATGTTAGACTTCTTTTATTGAGCCGTTATACCATTTTTCTTCTCATGCATTTTCTGCCTTTATCTTTTTTATTTCCAAGAGCCCCTTCTTATCCTCTGATTCTTAATTTCTCATAACATCTTGTATTGTTTTATGAGAAGAAAATCTTCTCAAATATCTGTTAAGATAGTGATAACAGTGCTTTTTAATTGTTTGTAATTTGCTGTATTCCTGGAATAATTATCCATTTTTTTCTGTAGACATTCTTTTTATTTATATGTCTTGATCACTTCTTTCCATGTGGCAGTTGTTCTTCAACTGTTGACCCTTGATTGTATCTTCATATTTAAGAATCTGATTACAGAAAGTTGTTTGGGAACTTTGTGTACATTTACTTTAGGGTGATCCAGCAGAGAATTGCCATTAACTGAGGAAACCCTAAATGCTAGCAAGCACAAGTCTTTGCTTTGAGACCATTCAAATTCTTTAAAGGAAGAATTCTCCCACTTTTGGCCCAGTCTATGTACCTGATAGCCCCTGGGCAGTGGAGGAGAGTGGTGGGAGGAGGATCAGCTCTTTAAAATATAGTTGAAACTAGTGAAAACTGGTCTTGGAGAGGAGATATACTGTGGTCCTAAGGCATAATGAAGTCTTGTGAATTTCAGGGAAGCCAGCTAGATGGCAGAGGTAGAGGGAGACATTGAGGCAGGATGCTGGCCATCATGAGGACACACCTCTGAATTATAGCCACCACATAGGACCCAGTAGTGTTGACCAGGCTTGGCTGCTCCACCCTACCTTTCAATTTGACATTGAAAGGCCTCTGTTCCCCTCTGACCATTCTGACATTTTGGAGCGCTGTAGGCCGCAGCCAGTAAAGTTAAGACATAATGAAATGTATTCTAGAAGACTTTTCTTTTAACTCAACGAATAATCACAGATCCCACGCTCTGTGTGGAGGCTCCACGTCTAGTTTACAGCCTTTCAGGGGAGGCAGGCATTGAACCGTTACTATGAGCTGAGTGCTATTGTACAGGTTTGTTCAAAGGGTGGGTTTGATATTGCCAGGATGGTAGAGAGGAAAAGGCATTCCGGGCAGGAGGAACCGCATGGAAACCTTCAGGTGTGTCGTGTGAATGGAGGATAGGAGTAGTTAGTGTGGCTGGAAGATGTGATGTTTGGGAGGGAAGCAAGCTTGATGTTAGAGGGAAATCATTTGAAAGGATTCCATGCTGAATGCTGTACCTTAGCTGCATGCTCCATGTATCATTCAAATGGTGGTGAGAACAGTCAATGGATAAGATCTAGGAGGACTCGTTGACCATCCCACGTTGTTATTAAAAACAGAAAAAGAAAATACAGTTTACCCTTGAACAACGCAGGGGTTGGAGCAACAACCACCCAAACAATAAAAATTCAGCATATGAATTGTTGACCCTCCATATACTTGGATTCCCAATTGCGAATCGCAAATATGTACAGACTTGTTGTAGTTGGAATATTTCGAAGTACAAAATCTCCCAGAGTTGTGCAGGTCAATACTGCTTCCTACTTAACAGTAATACTGTGGCCTAGATCCTTCTCAGTACTGTTACGTCTGCCTTTCATGTCCCAGAAATATTTTTACATATGTCTGCCTGGATCAGATCTTCACATGGCCAGTCTCTTCTTTTCATTCAGATCTTAGTCAAAATACTGCCTTATCACAGAGAACTTCCTTGATCACAGTCTAAAGTAACCACCCTACCTTCCTCATCAGAGTTCCGTCTTACTGTCTTGATAGCATCAAACAGTGCCTGAAATCCACTAAAACAGATCCACCTGTCCTAACTGTTCTCCAATTACAGGCCAGAGCCTCTACAGCACATAGTAGTAACTTAGTACTCTGTTGAGTAAGTGAATGAATCTTGTCCCTGGGGGTCTCCTGTTCTTGTCATTACTGTGGGTTTGTATCTTTATTACTTTGTTGTCATTTCAATGTATACTCAAGAAGGTAAAAGGAGAAATACTTGTGATCATTTCTCCATATCAGTCTTGAATCCAACATGTCTTTTTTCAAAAAATCTTTGTTCACTACTCTTCATACCAGCATTGAGATCACATTTTATTTTATAGAAAAATAAAGGTAGATAAAGTTAAGTCAGCTTGATATGGGATTTCTCAACTATCTTTGTGAGTTTTCTACAAATCTAAAATAATTCCAAAATAAAATACATATATTTTAAAAAGTCAGAAGGAAAACTAAAGATTATTAAAGGTAGTTCTATTTTTGAGTTACATATTATTACCTAAACACATATTTGGTTATCTTTTTTACAAGTACATTCTACATGTACTTAAAAGCATATAAACTAATATGATCCATAGCTATTTTTTCCACCTAGAAAATGAATATTTAAAAATAGTGTTACTTTTGGTAAGACATGTTAATAGAACATACAAATAGAAAGTGATTACCTAATGTTAGCTGCTATTAACTGAAAAATTGAGACTTTGAAATCACTTAAATAAATTAAGAAATATATTATTGGCCCTAGTCAGGTAGCTCAGTTGGTTAGAGCGTCATCCTGATATGCCAAGGTCTCAGGTTCGATCCTAGGTCAGGGAACATATGGGAAGCAACCAATAAATGCATAAGTAAGTGGAACAACAAATCTCTCCTCTCTCACTCACTCTCCCTCCCTCCCTTCCTCTTTTTCTCTCTCCCTAAAATCCATCAATAAATACAATTTTTTAAAATGTACTATCACAGAAGCTTGTGACTTTGGTTCATTATTATATTTTTCTTTTTTCTTAGTAAACTTATATTTTACTGTGAACATTAAGATTTGTATAGCCTGATATTCACTAATTCTACAATCCAACAGCTTTAATGCAAGGGCTCTTTGTCATAAAGCAAACTATCAGCAGTTAGGTAGATTCCTTTAGTCAAATGACTTTGTAATTTGGGAAAGAGAATGCCTTTCTTCATAGCTTTTCCCTTTTCTTTTCATCAGCATTAAAATTTATTGAATAACTTAAACTTTTTAAAACTTAAGAGAAACCAAAATGAATGCAAATTATGTAGTTTAAGGGATGTCTAGTTGAGAAAACAGTATGAATATATGCATAAAATAATTTTGTCTTCTTTAAATAGAAGTAACAAAGACTAGCAACCTGACTTGTAGCCTTAACTCTGTCACTCCGAAGGGTGTATGTGTTTGTGTATGTTTAGGCAAAATGAGAATTTAACCTAACTCATTTCTTAGATCCCCATCAACTCTGAAAGCTCTATGACTTTAGGTAAAAACAGCTGCCTTCTCAGATAGGGAGATCACAAAGGTTACTAACTTGGGTTGAAACTCAGGTCAGTGACAGCCCCTCTGCAGTGGTGCTCCCCACCTCGTGTCCACCTGACTTGGCCAAGAACAATCTTGTATCAAAACATTAGCACAAAAAAAGTTATATTGGTATCTTTATTTTTGGTTTGAGAGAGAAATTACACATAAACTATTTTTAATGTAAGTTTTAAAAAATAGAATAAAGAAGTAAAAAATGAAATTTCTTCCTTGATTTCAGTCTCTCCCACTCAATCCCATTCTTCCCACCACCTATGCATGTAGCCTAAGAGTCCCTTAAAGTAATCAACAGGTTCCCCACACCACAGTGAAAGCTATGTACCAAGAACTTCCCTAGCAGATTGACTTCCCTGTCAAATAGTTGTAGTGTGAGCAGTGGGTAGATGAACCTGTGTGGTTGAATTTATACATAAATACCTTTGGTGGGTTATTTTAAACTAAAGGCTAAAAAGAAACAGCAAAAGAGCAGAGGAAAAAATCTGAACATCCAACTACTATGTTCCCACTTTCTATTACAAACAGATTGTAGTGCTGTGGTCATTTATTCCATTGTTCAGAACTGTAAGCTGAATCATTAAGTCAAAGAGAGGAAATGATAGATTGTAAACATTGTCCTCCCCGGACAAAGTTAAAATCATTTTGAGCATCTGGAGTTTTAGTTTGATTGACTTTGTGGAGAGGCTGAAAGGGGATTATTAATTTTTACTTTACTGATAGTAAAGGAGTCTCAAGTTTTACTAAAGTATGGATTTTCAAGCTCAGATTTTTGTCCTCAAGTAACTGAATGCCTGCTGAATATGTAGCATTCTATTAAATGGGAAATAAACAATAACATAGGGAGAATGAGAACTGACGCTTTTATTAAACTAGAAGCTTGCTATTAGTACACCTATTGATTAAAACATTATTTAAGCCGAAACCGGTTTGGCTCAGTGGATAGAGCGTCGGCCTGCGGACTGAAAGGTCCCAGGTTCGATTCCGGTCAAGGGCATGTACCTGGGTTGCGGGCACATCCCCAGTAGGAGCTGTGCAGGAGGCAGCTGATCGATGTTTCTCTCTCATCGATGTTTCTAACTCTCTCTCTCCCTTCCTCTCTGTAAAAAATCAATAAAATATATTTAAAAAACAAAAACATTATTTAACAAATCTTCTTCTCTCCCCATTTGGGTCTACTTTGCCTGGTTGGTTCAGTAGCTATACATGAGCATCACAGATTTTGAGAAGTAGATGTAACTTATATGTTTTTAATTTAAAGGGAAATCTTTCTAGAAGGAAGTAAACAGGTAGGTGAGTAGGAAAGGACTTTGCCATGGATTTGGTATAGTCTGACAAAATAGGCGTGATAGGGAGGAGAGACTATTTAAAATGTTAGAATTTGTCTGAAATAATAGCCAGGTCAGCAAACTCAAATTCATAATTCATGTCTACATCAGAATTTTGAAGGAAAGAAAGTTGGTGAAATTGATAAAAGTGAAAAATAAGAGATATAAAGAAAGACGTTATTAGGGTGAGGTTAAGCAAGGTTCAATAAACTATTTATTCTTACTTTCCTGATTTTTTACTGTAAAATCAGTGTACTTTACAGATGCTTAGATCCTTTACTCATCTCTCATCTTTCTTTACATATTTTATTTTCTTCTTTAGAATTTTGCCTAGCTAACCAGAAGGATTTGTTACATTGTCTTTTAGGTGCTATGAGTAGAATTTTAAACATGCAAGCTGACCTTTCAGCCCTTTTTGTGATCCTGCTTAGCTTGCCTATCTTTTATTTGATTAAGATTATCAAAGCGTACCCATGTAAAAAGAATTAATCACAAACTCCCTAATTTTCCCATTTACTTTCTGACACTGGTGGGTGGAATGGAAATCTATATTTACTAAAAATGAAAGCGCTTGGTTTATATTTCCTGATGAGACTTCTTCATACGGTGGTATTGGCTAGACTTGGTTCTCTAATGTAAGGTAAAACGGATAAGTAAAAAATGTCATTTTTAAAAATCTCTTGCTGCTAGTGAGGGTGTATATATTTAAGTAAATAGATGATTAACTTGTTACTCTGAAATGTAAATATGATCATTTTATTTTAAATTAAATACCTACCTACATTTCAGTTTTGTAGTTTAAGAATTCTGTTATTTATAAATTAAGTTTTTCTCATTTTTCCATTTAAGTGGCAACTAATAACATAGATGAACAATCAGTTTTAATAAAAGTCATTTTTCCCCCACTATAGTTGTATTGGTTAGATCATTCAAAAACCACTGGCTGAGTATCTGCTATGTGAAGAAGTTAACATTGTCATTTTAGGGATTTGTTGCTTTCAGCTTCAAGTTCTAAATTGGTATATAGATCTTTCTATTGAGTAAAAATGTAATATGAATGGAAGTTAGTTTGTATCTTAATGCAAATGAAGGGCATTTGTTGTGTACAGAGAAATCCATTTACCTGGCTTTTATAAGTAATTATTATGAAGTTATAGCCTTTGTACCCATTTAAAGGTAGTATTTTACCCTCCTTTTTTTGTTCCTATTAAATATTTGACCTTGCAAAATCTCCTGACACTTGTTATACTCTAAAGAAAAACTTTGATTGATATTTTTTTCTTTATTGATTAAAATATCAATCAAAATTTTTTAAAAAGAAAAATATTAATTTTTATTAAAATATTATATTATTTTATGTTAATGATTACTCATTTATTTCAGCCCTTTGTATTCAGCATGTCTCTATAGAAATAAACCTACATTTCTATGAAAAAAAAGAAACATTTTGAATGAAAAACTCTTCAAGTAGAAACATTGTTTCGTTAGAATATTTGTGTTCAGTCGCTGTCTTTTTCTTGTTGTAATCACACCTTGCTAAATAGTGCTAACATGGGAGCATAATTATTAGACTTCACAAATTAAATAAACAAGCTAAAGAAAAAAAATTTTTTTACCACAAAAAATTGTACTGATTATTTTTGGCAAGTATGCCCCATTTCAGGGGCTGTTTGGATTTTTGGTTTATTTATTTTTTTGTTTAGTTTTGTTTGTTTGTGGTTCCCATGATCCATATGTAGCTTTGTATGTATTTCATAAATAAGGTAATGTTTGAAGCATTTAAAACTCACCCAAAATGTAGCTAACAAATTGATTTACACTTGGAATGAAGCCAGTTGGTGGGGTAGAGGTATAACAGGGAATGAAAGATTGGGGTGGGTAGAATGGGAATCTATATTTACAAACCATATCCTGTGGTATTTATAATTATAATTGCTTTGGAATTAATATGACTTATCAGGGAAAGAAAGGAAAAAAAACACTCCCCACCAAAATAAAAATGCATTTTCTTTTGGAAAGAACCACTTTATTTTCCTCCTTTCTTTTTCTTTTTTCCTTTCTTTTTTTTTTTCCTTTTCTTTTTTTTTTTTTTTGTCTTTTTATTTTAAAGATATTTGGGCTATAGGGTGTATATTTGCAGAGCTACTAACGTCAGAACCAATATTTCACTGTCGACAAGAGGACATCAAAACTAGTAATCCTTATCACCATGACCAGCTGGACAGAATATTCAATGTAATGGGATTCCCTGCAGGTACACATTATGTTTTCGTTTTTAAATCACTGTTGTTTGAACTTAGGTATCTTCATTGGAAAGGTGCATATTTTTAGCTGATAAAAGCTACTCTTACTTGATTCTTTATATTTATGATTTGTCTTAATCAAAGATCCATAGAAATAGCAAAATTTGTAAAGTTCACATTTTAGCATAAAATATTTATGGGTTTCCTGAACTTGAACTTGCAGGTGTATTTTTGTTTCTTTTTGTTATTGTTGTTCTGTTTTGTTTTGTTGTTTAATATTTGAAATTATAAAATATTTGCAATATCTGTATTTAAAAAGGTGCCTTTAGTTCTTACCAGTGGGAATTGCAAATAAAATTCAATAGCATGCATTTTTGTCTGGCAGCATATATTATCCTGCTATTAATTACTTGGCACTTGAATATAAATTTTGAACATGATTTTTATTTAGGACACTTACAGAATCACATTGTATTGAATAATAGCATATTTTTCTCTATAATCTTTGTCAATAAGAACATTCTTTTTAGTGTTGTAGTACAACAGTCAGAATGTAGGTGAAAGTCGAGCATTCCAACAACCTTGCTTGCACTGATTTGTGGCAGGGAGAAAGTTGTTTAGGTGTCTCATCATGGGCATTAGATCTCTTCAGCTGTATCCCATTCCTTTGTTATACCACAGAATGATAGTTCATCAGTCACTAAAAACTGTGCCCAGTGGTCCAGAATAATGAAAATTTGTTTAAAGCACCTTTATAATTTTGGATAGTCGAGTACTTATTAGAAATTGTTTATTGGAATTTTTTCTCAGGTCACTATCTCAAGACTAATACACATATATCTGGGAGTTTATAATTTCACATTCCCTTAGAAGGGTGTTAATTATCAGTAAATGCAGAATAATTACACAGATACTGCCTTTCTCCAACATTGCTTAACAATTCTGCAAAGACTGCTTTGTTGTAATGGGAATTTCATTTATTCACTGAGTATTTACTGACTACCTGCCATGTGCCAGGCACTGTGTTAAATATAAAATACTGTTGACTTAGATATGATCCTTGCCCTCTTCAAGTTTACATTTTATTGATCTAAATAGACTGTTTCAGGAATACGTATGGTTTGAGTAGATGGAGAAGAGTGGCCTTTGCTTCCCACTTCTGAATGGGTCCACCAGGGAAAGGAACATGACTTAAGATGGGGAGGAAGTGGGAAAGGCCTCTTTAGGAGATGATTCTTAATGTGTGGTTCAACAGTTAGGATAGGCTCAGCTTATAAGGAACTTGAAGAACGGGCAGCAGAATTTAGATTTGCTATGCTAAAGAGTGAGACTCCATCATAAAATTTTGAGAACTAGTAGCATGATTTATGTTACATTTTTAAAAGATCTAAGAATGGCAGTGGTTTATAAAAATCAATGAAAAACAAGTAACTAGTCAGGGAAACCAGCTGCTTGCCTAAAACAGTACTCCAGGTGTAAAGTGATAATAAGGATGGAGAATAAAGGACAAATGTATCATTTTTATAGCAAGTGTATCATTGAGGGAAAAGTTAAAAGATTATCTCAATATTTCTAGCTTGAGAAATTTACAAAATAGAGAAATCGAAGTAAGAAAATAGTTGAGAAAATTCCATTTAGGAGCTTAAAATATATATTTAGTTTACTTTAAAATATGTGATATTTGTGGAGGAAGGTAGCAAATATTTTTACAAGTAAATTGAAAGAAGCTCGAACCTCTAAAGGCCATTTCAAAGCTAATGGTGCTGTTCGGCTACTGTTATAGTGCTGTGCACCTAGTAGGCTCTCTTTTACTTTATCAAAGTAAATGTCCATTGATAATGATGGAGAAAACAAGCTATCTAGCTGTGTTGTTTGAATAACTCTAATGCCAGCAAAACTAACTGAAACATTTTCTACCTAATATATTAGTAGTTAGGATTGTTTTTGTTATGTTATTGAAACTAGCCAAGGTCAACAGCTAATTAATATACTAGTTATATCCTACTTTATTCTATTTCAGATCATTATTACTGCTTACATAGATTGCTGATGTAAAAGCAATGTATTTAATAAGGTGACAATAAGGAGGGCCATATAAAAAGCAGTGCACCTTAAAGCTGCTGAGGGGAGGACATTACATTTATTATTGAAGAGATTGGTTACTGATTTAACAAAGAAATTTGGTAGAAAAAAGAAAAATATTGATTTTACAGAGAAATAGAATTATTTAATAATAGAAATATTTATAACTTATTACCCTCTAGTTATAGAAATTGAGGTAACATAAACATAGTCAAACACATAGAAAGTAGGCATTAAAAAGAGAGATAGAAAGGTCTAATTCTATACAAGGTAGAGTTGTATTTACAGTTTAAGATAAGATGTTTACTATAGCTTACCATTTATTTGAAGTCTGTGCTTTCATGGAGGTTAAAAGTATAGGAAATGTAATGAAACTGAGATGACCTTTATTAAAGTTCTTGAGACTAGGAATCTAGACAACATAAAATTTTATCAATGTATTTCACAGATAAAGATTGGGAAGATATAAAAAAGATGCCTGAACATTCAACATTAATGAAAGATTTCAGAAGAAATACGTAAGTTGGAAAGAAAATAGACCTTTTGTTGAGTTTTGCCTTTCCAGAATACTCAGCAGAAGATTGAGTACTCAACATAATAGAATATGCAACATAATATTACTCTAATAAGTAATTTTATATATTTACTCTAATATATATATATATATATTATACATTGTGACCGTCTTCATTTCTTCATTTCTTAAGATGTTTAAATGATATAAGAAAGGTGAATATCTAATATTAGCAGCTGATTTGGATATGAGAAAAAAATTTATTTTTTCCATATTCATTACTTTCTGGAAGCATTTGTAGGAAGTAATTCTAGGCAGTAAGTGACTGAAATAGCCACTTGCCTACCCATCTAGGTTGGGTAATTTTAAGCAAGTTTTAATAGAAAAGAAGGAATATTTCATTTATTTACAATGTCAAATCAGGGGGTTGGAAGAGGGTAGTATATAGACTTACAACAAATTTTTTTCTTTTTATTTATTTAAGGCTGAGTTAAACTTTGACCCATATATATTTAAGATAATATTTGAGATAACATGCATGTGAAAACTATTCAGTATATATTATTAATGAAATTATCTTGCATGTAATCAGTGGTATCCGTTCAATAGTGACCAGTGTGAATATTTAGCGAAGTATAAAATTGATTTAATGCCACTCTTTATGCTGATTATACCATTTTCAATATATATTCTATATTGATTATGATGAAAAGAATTCTGTGTGGAAAAACTTCAGCCAATGTAAAATTAACCTCAAATTTAATATAGATATCTCATAGTATTTCTCTTTCAGGTATACCAACTGCAGCCTTATCAAGTATATGGAAAAACATAAAGTTAAACCAGATAGTAAAGCATTCCACTTGGTAAGCTTTAACAAACAGTACTAATAAAATGCGTTTTTCTCCCCTAATTGATTAGCCCATCCTAAGGCTTTATTGGGTCAATGTATATGGTTACTCAGCACATTTAGAGTACTTGAACAGTAAATGCGGAGATCCTGTTAATAAATACTAGTAAAGACATAAAAATATTTGTTTTTCCAAACCCATAGCATGATTTGACATGGTTAGATTAGATTTTCTCAAGATAGTCATTATACCAAGTTTATCAAGAACATTTTAAAATAGTTTACTAGATTTCATCAGTTATTTAAAAATTTCAGAGAAGAATCAAGAAGAAAATAACCCCACCATTCAGAAATATTTTTTATAAATTATTTTGTATTTCAACTCTTTGAAAAAACTGTTCACAAAATTTTTAACTCCCAAGATACCTCTTATAAACTTGGGTATTAGAAGTCCTTCAAATTGTATGTATTAATTGCTTTTTCTGGAAGAATATGAGTGATGCAGTGTTTATCAGTGTATAATGGAAAAATGATGACCTGGAAACTGAATTAATCCATGTACTATCAAGATAATTTATGATGTGGTTTTATTCAACTATTGCCAACTTAAATTTATTTAAAATATTTCCAATTTTTTATGCCGTAAAAATTAAAAATGTTTTTTCACTTTATGTTTTTGAAAAAAGCTATATACCATAAAAGGGGGAATCTGAGGAATCAGATTGTATTTTGCTTTACTTAAAATCCTTTTACTCCTTTATTCCCCATATTTTTTTTTAATATATTTTTATTGATTTCCGAGAGGAAGGGAGAGAGAGAGAAAGATAGAAACATCAATGATGAGAGAGAACCATTGATTGTCTGCTTCCTGCACACTTCACACTGGGGAATGAGCCTACAACCCAGGCATGTGCCCTGACCAGGAATTGAACCATGACCTGCTCGTTCATAAGTCAATGCTCAACCACTGAGCCACGCCAGCCGGGCTATTCCCAACATTTTTAAATGAGATTATTAAATGGGAATTATTTTTACTTTGAAAGGATTAAACTTTCCCTTATTATAGGCCACTTGGAAAACATTTCTTCTGTTTCTACTTTTCTTCTCTTTCTACTGTTTCTACTTCTGTATCTTCTACTTATTTTTACATAGTCATATATCAGCAATTTTAAAACAGCGTTCGACGTGTTATATTACCACAATGTATTATTATCCAAATAATGTTTATTGTAATGTACTTACAACAGGACCCAAATTAGAAGGTAAGTTAGATCCTTCAAAAGTATGAACTTATTTGTTCTACAGAATAATAATAGTGATAGATCAATAGTCATTATTTAGGGGAATTACTCTTCCCCCCAATTCACTGCTACTCAGTGTAGTCTGAAGTGACTCACACTACCATTACTGCTGAAATTCTAGAGATAGATCTCCTTTGCAGCTTATTTGCTTGTTTTAACTGTAATGATCTGTCTTGAGTGCACCCATCTGAAAGCTCAGCTATAACTCCCATTAAAACCGTTGTTGAGTATTTTAAATATCAAATCCATGCTTTCCTTTTCAACTCTAAAAATAAAATTGTGTTTTCATTAAAATATCAGATTACTAAAATTAAATTTAAATATCACCATCCCAAACATTTTGAGATGCATTTTAAAATATATCTTGTCGCGTCCTCTAATTGTGTCACCTCCCATGTCTAAGGCTCAATATGTCTATTAGTTCCTTGGTTTTTAAAATGTAGTCCTATTCCAGCAGCATTATAATAGTCTGGGAACTTGTTGAAAATGAAGACCTTTGGGCTCCTGCTCAGGACCTCTGGGAGTAGGGTCTAGCAATCTGTTTTAAGAAGTGCTCCAGGGTGATTCTATTGTACTCTAACATCCGAAAACTTACACCAGAGACTATAAGCAAAGAGAGCACTATTTAGATAATCTCTTAAATCATGTATTAAAATAAGATATTCTAGTTCATAGAGCCTTGAGTAAACTATGTTTTAACCAGAAAAATACTGAGTTTTTACATTAGTTGACATTTCTATATGTAGTGATGATGATGATAACAACTAACACTTATATAATGCTTTCTTTGTGCCAGGCACCATTTAATTGCTTTCCATATATTAACTCATTTAATCCTGAAAACAAACCTATGATAGTAGGTACCAGTTTTAGTCTCCTTTTGACAAATGAGATTACCAAGTGGTTAACTAACTTGTCCAAAGTCACTCAACTAAAAAATGTCTAGTCAGGATTTTAACCCAAGCAGCCTCTTTCCAGACTCTCTTCTGTACTTAACTACACCTCCGTACTTTCCAAGTTCCATATCAATCACCATATTCATTTAGATAGTGCAGCACTGTCCAGGAGAACTTTCTGTGATGAGCTGTGCTGCAATGGAGTAGCCCTAGCAACATGGAGCTATGGAGCTCGAGAAATGACCTGATATGACTGAGAAATTGATTTTTTAAATTTAGTTAATTTGGATTTAAATCTAAATAGCTGCATGTGGTAGCGTATTATTTTTCTTAGAACTTTTTTAAATCCTGTTCTGAATTTGATAATTTAGATAATGTAGGAAAAAGATCATTGGTTTAGAGTAAGAAGATATAAGTTTAATTACTTCTTATAGGAGAAACCACCTGAGATAATGAATATTAGAATGACTAAAATGTGAATTACTACATTAAATTTAATAATTTTATCTTAATTTGGAGGAATAAATGCCCTCCAAATCGTGGTGTTATTCATCTTACAATATATACCTCCCATATATGTGCCAAGGGGTATAACTAGGAAAAGTAATACAGTAATGTTTTATGACTTATGGTTTCAGCTTCAGAAGTTGCTTACCATGGACCCAATAAAGCGAATTACCTCAGAACAGGCTATGCAGGATCCCTATTTCTTAGAAGACCCACTTCCTACATCAGAGTAAGTGATCAATTTATTAACTCACCAGCATGATAAAAGTGGGGGAGGCCTGTTTTCTTTTAGTTGTCAACTCCCAGTTGCCACTCCTTTGATAGAGGGTCCCAATGAAATCTTTATGACAAGCGAAAAACGAGCTCTGATAGCTGAGTGTCACTGAGGGTTTTATAGTGGAGAGGTGTTTGTGTTTCTCTGTTGCTTTATGCAGCATTCTAGCATTCGTTTCACAGTCATCCAGTTGTTGGGTGAGGTTGGTTATGCATGTGGAGCTCACTCACACTCACTGAGATTGCTCACTGCGTTCAGTTACAGTTTGAGTACCAATTACAATCCCATTCCTGGATAAATCTGTGCTCCCTGTGTCATCTTTTACTTTAAATATGCTAGGGAGGGTAAAAAACATTTGGGTTTAATTGTGACATTTTGTCTGAATCTACATTTTGGTTGTAGTAATAAAAGAGTAATGCTAGGATTAAAAAAAAAACAGTTGAGTCATCCTAGATGATTATTGATTATTTTTATACAATGAAAAGTACTTAAATGACCTGCTGTGAAGTCACTGATGAGAAAAAAAGATTCATTTTGTCCCACTTGTATGAAAGATTTTATATTATAAATAGGGAGACAAAGTCCATCTTAAAATGAACACCATTTAAATGAAGCATTTGAAATATTGATAAGTATACCAGAAGTCTTTTTTCTTCTTCTTGTGATCAGTGTTTTTGCCGGTTGTCAAATCCCTTACCCAAAACGAGAATTTTTAACAGAAGAAGAACCTGATGATAAAGGAGACAAAGTAAGTATTAAAGTATAGTTGGCAGCTTCTTGTTTCAGTGCTACCACAACACTTTCAGGTTTGTGTGTATTGTGTTCTCCTTCTGAGTTGAACTTTATTTTTCTGTTTAACCAATTGAGAAGAACCAGCAGCAGCAACAGGGCAATAACCACACTAATGGAACTGGTCACCCAGGGAATCAAGACAGCAGTCACACACAGGGACCCCCGTTGAAAAAAGTGAGAGTTGTTCCTCCTACCACTACCTCAGGTGGACTGATCATGACCTCAGACTATCAGGTATTTCGAGATTATTTGTATTGACCTGCCCTGTCAGTATTTGCATGGGTTTGTGACCATTGGAAAATGTGATGTAATTAAGAAAAGGCCTTTGTGTACCTGGGGAATTACATTGACAGGAAGTGTTATTGGCATGGAAAAGTGCTGACAGTGATACAGTAGAGAGAGTTTAGGCTTTGGAACTAGACAGACTTGGAGTAGTTGAATTTAAATTATGCCATTTATTAACCGTGTGATCTTGAGCAAGTAATATACCATTTCCTGGCTTTAGTTTTTCATCTGTAAAGTGAGACTGGCAAATAACTTGCAGTTGTTGTAGAAGACATGATAAATCTTAGCACCTTATAGTAGAAGCTCAATAAATGGTATCTATTATTTTGAAACAACAGTATGCTATAGTGATGAAGAACACAGGCTTTTAAATCCAAGCTCAGGCACTGACTTTTGGGTAAACCTCAGTAAGTGATTCAAATGTTCTCCGTTTTCTCATTTGTAGAATATGAATAATGGTAACTGTGAGGTTGTATAAGGATAAATGAGAGAACATATGTATGTAAGGCTAGCCTGACATAAGTGCTTAAAAATTACATGAATCACTTGTATATTTTTTATTATATCATTAAAATTCTTAGTAGATTTATGGTACCCAGTAAGCACTTAACAGTTGTGGTGGTGCTATTGATGAATATAATAATAAGAGCTTGTCGAGTACTCAGTTAGGATGAAGCATCTGTACTTAGGATGAAGCATACATTATTTTCTGTCATTTCAGAAAACTGAGGCTTGTAGAGGCTAACTAACTTGCCTGTGTGCATCCAGAGAGCTGGTAGTAGACCCAGGACTCCACTCAGATCTAACTAAAAGGGCTGCTGTATTGCCTACTTGTGGATCCTATCAAGTGACATTGTCAGTTCTTTTGAAGAAAGACCTGTTTTAAAAATTGTATACCACTTCCCTGCTTATTCTAATCATATTCCCAAATAACCTGGGTTTCAATGTGGGAAGGATACTAAAACTTTGATTAGAATTATTTACCTACTAAAAGAGAAAAAGAGATCTTGTTAAACTGATAAGGTTCCCAGAGCCTGCTACTGTAATTCAAGAATTAGATATTGACTCTTTGCTTTGGGTAAGGAGAGGTCCAGCAAGTCAACTAGGAAATCAAGGGCAGACATCTGGATGGGAAGCGTGCCTCCCTCTTGGCTCCAGAGCGTGTTTGCACACTAAGGTGATGACATCCCTAGAATGAAGCAGAGCAGTGCTCCTAACCTCTGCTATTGAAACCAAGCAAAGGCTGCTGTTTTCTCTGTTGCTGTTGTTACTGTTTTTTTGTGTGGGTGATTTCAGAAACAATATCTCTCCACTCTTTTTACTTTTGTATATACCTTGTAGCAGAAAGTAAGATTCATTAGTTTAACCATTCTTTTTTTTTTTTTTAATATATTTTATTGATTTTTTACAGAGAGGAAGGGAGAGGGATAGAGAGTTAGAAACATCGATGAGAGAGAAACACCGATCAGCTGCCTCCTGCACACCCCCCACTGGGGATGTGCCAGCAACCAAGGTACATGCCCTTGACTGGAATCGAACCCGGGACCCTTCAGTCCACAGGCCGACGCTCCATCCACTGAGCCAAACCAGTTAGGGCAAGATTCATTAGTTTAAAGGGCATAAAAATATTTAATGCCAAAGAAAATGATTCTGTAGTACCTTTTCTTGTCATACTTATTTTTATTCTTTAACCATTTGTGTGTGTATTGGGGAGGTTTCTACTGAAGAGACTAGCATGTAAATTGCTTTGGTTTACTTAATGTATACATCATTAAGTTCATGATAAAACCTATCAAACAAATTAGTTATTATCAAGTGGATATAAAACAGCATAAAAAGGGGGTTACGGCTGTAGAAAAAAATGAACTCTACAGCATAACAATAGACTCAGCTCAATATTTGTTACTAGCAATACTTCTGACCTTCATAGAGAAAAAATGGTATTAAAAGATCTGGGGGTTTTGCCATTTTAATTGTAAAGCCTAGTACATAGCACAAGACTCTTTAAGTTCTTAATGCCTTGAAATAAATGACATCTCGAACACACATGATCAGCCATGCTAGCTTGGGATATAACCAACTCATAGATTACATCTCTCCCTCAATCTCCTTTCTAGCGTTCCAATCCACATGCTGCCTATCCCAATCCTGGACCAAGCACATCACAGCCACAGAGCAGCATGGGCTACTCAACTACCTCCCAGCAGCCTCCACAGTACTCACATCAGACACACCGGTACTGAGCTGCGTTGGAATATTGTCAATGCACTGTTGCTAATGCTGCCGGACTAACTGTGCAGCTCTCTGCGGGAACCTGGTATGGGCCATGAGAATGTACTGTACAACCACATATTCAAAATGTCCAATAGCCAAGTTCCACCACTTTTCACAGACTGGGGTAGTGGCTTCCAAATTGTACCTATTTTGGGGTTAGACTTGAACAGAAAGTGCTAGCACAGTTTGTGTTGTGGATTTGCTACTTCCATAGTTTACTTGACATGGTTCAGACTGACCAATGCATTTTTTTCAGTGACAGTCTGTAGCAGTTGAAGCTGTGAAATGTGCTAGGGGCAAGCATTTGTTGTTGTATGTGGTGAATTCTTTCAGTGTAACATTATCTGACCAATCGTACACACACAAAAAGTTTAACTGGTACTTGAAACATACAGTATGTGTTAACTCAACAAAATAACTGAGACTCAAAATGAGATTATTTTGGTACACCTTTCATCCTAGTGTCTTATCAGTGGGTTGATTCATTTTCTACATTAATCAGTGTTTTTTGACCAAGATTATATTGCTTGGGTTTTTTTGAAAGTACAAAAAGCCACATAGTTTTTCCAGAAAGGTTTCAAAACTCCCAAAGATTAATTTCCCACTATAAGTTTGTTTTTATTTTCAATCTATGACTTGACTGGTATTAAAGCTGCTATTTGATAGTAATTAAATATATTGTCATTGATATAAACCTGTTTGGTTCAGCAAACAAACTAAAATGATTGTCATAGACAGTGTTTTATTTTTCCTGTTAGTGTTACTGATTTGTGAGCATGCTTTAAGATGAAAAAGCATGAATGGTAACTTCCTTAAAAAGGTGCGGCATCCAGTTCAGATATTTTGTTGATTTTAAAGCTGGTTGGTGTAGTGCTATTAAAATTTTATTCAGTTTGTTTTCTTTTTTAAAACTTGTTCGCACGTTGTTTAGGGTGCCCTTACTTCAGCAAAGGAGAAGGAGTAGGAGAGCCTTAGAATTTTTGAGGAAAAATAAACCCTATAACATACAATGTACTGTATCAAACTATTTTACATGAATGACACAAGTATTCTGAATTTAAAAAAAATTGAACATTGTTAAAAACAAGGTGTTATGTAATAAATTTATTTTTCATAAATCAAAATATGGAGTCAGCTGTATTTTTATATAACAAAAGGTGTTTTATTTTACTTTAAAATGTGTCTTAACAAGTGGCCTCTAAGTCAATCTCCAGTTGTTTTCATTAATATCTGTCTTCTGCCTCCCTCATAGAGTAGTGATGTTTGATGTAGATGTGCATTCCTTTCTGTTACACTTGGTACTGTAATACTGTAAGATATGAAATAGATAGCTTTCTAATTGAAAGAAGTTATGATGTGCCTTCCATTTCTAGACTAATGCCTAATTCTTTGAGACCAATTTGACTATTTTAACCCAAATAATATTTTCCCTCCCTCCTTCTGCACAAAATATAAAAGATAAAACAATTAACATTTTTCTTTAAATTCAACTCATTCATATAAAAACATTCTAAAACAATTAAGAATGAGGAATACCAACACTGATGAGGCCCGACCATAGCAAAACTCATCAAAATGTACACTTTAAATTGGCAATTTGTATTGTATGTAATTTATGCCTTAAAGTTGATTTGTTTAAAATCTAATAGATATAAAACACATAGCGCATGCCTAGCATATAAGCATTTGTTAAATGTTACCTATTATTAGTGTTCTCTGTCTATGGGAATGTACTTTTTTTCTTAAGGCTTAAAATATGACCTAGTTCTAGCAAGTAAGTTACTCTTTTTAAGTCATTTCATGGCCAAACATTTCCTAGCCACTCATAAATCAACTTCAAGCTCTTACATGAGCATAAGCCAAGTGCTAGAGTATTGATAATCTCAGGGCTAAAATATTTAAAAGTACCTCTGAATTCAGTAATCTTTATTAAGTTTTTTTCTTCTAAATTCTACAATGGTTAGGGGCTCCTGCTTCTCAAAAATTTTAATGAACAATTAATACTCTGTACAATATTCATCTCACCTGGGCACAGCTATGACATTTCTCATAACCTGAGAATATTCTTTGAAGGAGCAATAGAATTGATTTTACTAGGTATTTACTAAGTACTTGGTATGTATTTGATAGTTATTAAGCCTTGTGGTCAGACTGAGCTAAAACAAATCACAATCTCTATCCTCAAATACGCAAGAAACTTAATTTAGTTGAGTCAGGATACACACATGGGAAACACAACAATGGAAGCCATTGGATCAGGCACTAAATGGAAGGTTAAAAACCATAACTGTTTTTCTTTTGAACGGACACAATAGTATGCTGGGAAAGGTTTCACAGGGCGGGGATTGGTGTGGAGCATCAGGAAAAACATAGGCTTTTGGGTCATGGTCCCACCAGTTACTTAATGTGAGGCCTTGGTCAAGTCATTCCACTTTCAAGCCCCTGTAAATAATAACTGTAGTAGTAACTGTGATGCTCTCACTGACTCGCAGAAATACTGAAAGGCACCATGTAAAGCAAGCTATAAAATACCTGTTCAGAGTTGCATAATTAACTTTATTATCTCAGCTGGATCCTAAAGTAACACTGAATACCTAGCATGTGCTATGCACTACGTGACACATTTTACACATATTATTATTCCTCATAAATACCTCTGAGTTAAGTATTACTTTTCCCATTTTACAAATGAGAAAAATGAAGTTTGGAGAGATCAAACCCTGTTCAAACTCAGTCAGCCATGTGGTAAAGTCAAATTTGCTTTCCCTCAGCTTCCAGGGCCCAGAGGAAGGAGTAAGCCTGGGATGGTCATGCATAGTGAGTGACCACTCTGTCCAGAGCACAAAATGTGTCCTGGTTAAAATAGCTGAAGATGAAATTGGTCAGCTTGTGGGCTGCCAGTGAGGTCTGTTCTTTATACAAATAAAGTCACTTATAGGTGTGTTTTCCCACTTAAATCACAAACTACAAAAAGAATTTGTATTTTACTAGTTACTGATAATGTCTTTTGAAAGCATACTGAACAGAACTAATGGATTTAAAAACATGCTCATTTAATAGGCCCTAAAATCAGCTTGATTAATATGTAGTAATTGCTTTTCCAGTTGAGTTACTTCACTGGTAGAAAGTATGCAATATGTAAGTAAAAGTAGACAACTAACAATGCTCTCTGATTTAATCAAAAGCTTTTACTATGCCAAGTAATACTGGACTCTTCAAAATCCCTTTTGACCCCTTCTTCTAGCCACTGCTACAGTGCCCAGTTCCACATGGACAGTGATCATGTTTGGGGAGGTGCTTTGCCTGGGGCCCTCTCAAGTAAGTGTCCCTTCCTGCCATAGAGCTCGGATCCTTCAGTGCAGAGTGCCCATTGGATCCACTCTGAATTCAGGAAATCACAACTGGGATATGAGGAGGGGCTAAGGCCCATAGGGTCATCCTTGACCAATGTTCTAAAGGAGTCAAAAGGTAGGTGCTTCCTCCTTCTATTTCCAAAGCAGAACAGTTTGGAGCTGCATTTCATAAGGCTTTTTAGAAGATCTTAACAGAGTTGAGCACCGGTTGCCCAGTGTCAGCCAATAGAACAATGCATCCTTGTATTGGTTTTCATTCCTTCCTTTCTTGTTCTCTCCCTTATCTCACGTTACTGCTACCTGAGATCATATTTATAAGTAAACCACCTGCACACAATTCTTTGTCTCAGTTTCTGCTTTGGAGGAGCATGGAATCCAGGCTTTTAAAAGTTTGCTTTCAAATGGATCTTCAAAAGCAGTTGGTCCCTGGCCAGGTGGCTCAGTTGGTTAGAACATCATCCTGTACACCAAAAGGTTACAGGATCGCTTCCTGGTCAGGGCATGTTACCTAGGTTGTGGTTCCATCACTGGTCGGGGTGTGGGGTGGGGGTGGGGAGATGGAGACAGTCGATGGATGTGATGGATGTTTCTCTTCCCTTCCCCCGCTCCCACTTCCTCTCTTTCTAAAAAAAAAAAAAATTCAATAAAAATTCATATCCTGGGATGAGGATTAAAAAACAGTTGTCAATAAGATACCCATTGCTAGCGGAAAGTGGATGGTATTAACTGCTTTGCAGCAGCATCCATCAAAATTACTAAGGTTTTCCCTGTGGTAGTTTGGGATGGGCTACAGGTGGAAGGTGGATCATTGGATTATGAAAAAGCCGGGGGTACTTGAACGATTTGAAACAATGGTATTTAAAATATTGTAGGATTGCCTCACTATTGTTAACTGCTTTGGAAAAGTTAAAAAAAAGAAAATGACAAGCTCAGGTTAGCCAATTAGCAATCCAAGACAGACTGTTAAAGTCAGAGAGTCAGAGTGAATGGTAGACTAATGCAAATTTAATGTAAATGGAACCAAGTAATAGCCCTAGTTGCACCTGCTTTGCTACATGTGTTATCTTTATTAGGACAGACCAGCATGGCCTCTGGCATTTCAGATGTGGCTTTTGAAATGGCAAACACATTATTCTCCATCCATAAAGAAGATAAAAAACATTTGATGTTTACCTGGGAAAGACAATAGTACAGTCTTCCTCTTGCCCCAGAGCTACATTAACTCTCTTTGTTATAATCTGCAGGAGGGTTATGTCAGGGAAAATTGGTGGAGTTGGGTGCTGACAGGAATCCAACTCTACCTGGACAAGAAATGTTCTGGCAGAAACATCCTGAAGTGATATTTTGGAACACTGGAGTTTATTTGAATACTTACAGCTTCCGGGAAACAGCTTGCCTGATAAATTGTAGTTTATTTCAGCAGTCAGTGTGTTGGTGGCTACCCACCTTTCATCCTGTGGCAGACATTTGGGTACAGCAATCCACATTTCTGGCACAACTTGTTAGAGCCAAAATAGACAATAATACTTTGAAATACTGGGGTTCTGTGTTTTCATTGTGGGTATTGCTTGTATCACTGAGGAGTGGGCAAGGAGTCTGGATGCCCTTGTATCAACCTCTACCAACTGAAGCAACTTCCAGGAGATTTAAGGGAGGTGAAGCTGCACCTGTTTTTTGTTTGCTTTGTTCAGGGTTTTTTGTTTGTTTGTTTGTTTGGGCCGGGGGTGGGGGGGGAGGTAAACATTCAAAAACAATTGTGTATATGGGAGAATTTAGAAAGCTACCATACATGCTCAGGAAGACACAGGCTCATATATAGCCTGAGAAGACTTTAAGCTTTCACCTTACCCTGATCCCTGGCACAGATACCCTACAACAATTTGTTAAAAGTACACAAACCCTGGGGAAGGTTTTTTAGAGTTTCCATATAAGATTCAAATGTCCAATTTTCAAGAACAACAACAAAACAAAAAAATCACAAGGCATACAAAGAAATAGGAGCATGGCCCATTCAAAATAATAATAAAATGATACAAAATGTAAGTGAAGAAGCCCAGGTATTGGACTTACTAGACAAAGACTTTAAAAGACCTGCTTAAGGATGCTCAAGGAGCTAAAGGAAGACATAAAGAAAAAACAATGTATAAACAAAACTTGGATATCAATAAAGAGATAAATTATAAAAAGGAACCAAAAATTCTGGAGCTGGAAAGTACAATAACAAATCTAAAAATATACTAGAAGGGTTCAGAATTAGATTTGAGCAAGCAGCAGAAAGAATCAGTAAACTTGAAGACAGGACAGTTGACATTAACAACTCTGGAGAACAGAAGGGGGGGAAATGGAGAAAAGTGAATATAGTCTAAAGGAACTGTAGCACAACACATATGTACTAGTATTGTGGGAATCCCAGAAGGAGGAGAGAGAGAAAGGGGCAGAGATATTTGGACAAGTTAATAGCTGAAAACTTCCCAAATTTATACCTTAAAGAGCTAGAAAAAAGAAGAAGAAAGTAGCTCAAATATAGCAAAAAGAAATTATACTGATTACATCAGAGATAAACAAAATAGAGAATGGAAAAACAATAGATACATAGATAAACATCAATGAATCCCAAAGTTGGTTCTTTGAAAAGATGAGAATTGACAAACTAGCTAGACCTACAAAAAAGAGAAGATGCAAATAACTAAAATCAGAATTGAAAGTAGCATTACAGAATAAAAAGGATTATAGGAAAATACTATGAGTAATTGTACAATGATGAATTGGGTAACCTAGAACAAATAGACAAATTACTTGACAAAAAATAACCTAAACTAAATAAACAGAAATCTCAACAGACCTACAAAGTAAAGAGATTGAATCAATAAAAACCTTCTAACAAATTAATATCCTGGACCAGATGGCTTCACCAGTAATTCTTCCAAAAATTTAGAGAAGAATTGACACCAATCTTTCTCAAACTCTTACAAAAAAATTAAGAGGGGGGAACACTTCCAGAATCATTCTGTGAGTCCAGCATTACTCTGATAACAATGCCAGTTAAAAACATCACAAGAAAATTACAGGCCAGTATTCCTTATGGATATACACTGAGTGGCCAGATTATTATGACCACCTGACGTTTGTAGGCAAATTAGCCGTACACTGCATCATACGGGATATGGAAGCTGAAGGCCTGTTCGAACACCTTTGCTGTCTGCAGTTACCAAGATAAAACATCTCAATTCGCACAGGAACACAAGGATTGGACAGTAGAGCATTGGAAAAAAGTCATGTGGTCCAATGAATCACATTTCCAGTTGCATCATGCAGATGTCAGAGTGAGAATTTGGCAGAAACAGCATGAAAGCATGCACCCCACATGCATGAGTACAACCCTTCAAGCTGGTGGGGGCAGTGTTATGGTTTGAGGCATGTTTTCCTGGCATGATTTGGGCCCTTTAATTCGTGTGGAACAGCATCTGAATAGCACAACATACCTAAGTATCATTGCTGATCAGGTTCATCCTATCATGTTGATGGTGTATCCCAATGGAGATGGCTTCTTCCAACAAGACAATGCGCCATGCCACAGTGCTCATATTATGCAGGAGTGCTTTCAAGAACATGAGGGAAACTTTACCTTGCTTAGGTGACCCCCACAATCACCAGATCTCAATCCAATTGAGCATTTGTGGGGTGAAGTTAAAAGAGCCATCAGGCAGCTGGTTCCACAACCATCAAATCTCACAGAACTGGATAGTGCTATTCATCGGACATGGTGTCAGATTCCTCACATCACCTTTCAACATCTCGTGGAGTCAATGCCAAAAAGAATCGCCGCAGTATTGAAGGCAAAAGGTGGCCCAACGAAGTACTGATGGGGTGGTCATAATAATCTGGCCACTGACGTTCAAATATATCCCACGTTCAAAGGCTGTTAACGCGTTGTTTACCCATATCTTCAGAAAAAAATCACTTCTACTGTCGTGGTAAACAACCTGCTTCCCTATTTATAATGGTCTGGCCCTCTAGCAACTTCAGTGCGAAATTATAGCTAATTTGCCTACAAAGGTCAGATGATCATAATAATCTGGCCACTCGGTGTAGATGCAAACATCCTCAGTGAAAACATTAGCAAATTAAATCTGATAGCATATTAAAAGGCTTATTTATCATGACCAAATGGTATATATTCTAGAACAGGGGTCCTCAAACTACGGCCCGCGGGCCACATGCGGCCCACCGAAAACATTTATCCGGCCCGACGGGTGTTTTTGCCGCCACTGTGTGCATAGGAATTTGTTCATAGTTTTTTTTTAAACTATAGTCCGACCCTCCAACGGTCTGAGGGACAGTGAACTGGCCCCCTGTTTAAAAAGTTTGAGGACCCCTGTTCTAGAACAGTGATGGTGAACCTACGACACGTGTGTCACCTCTGACATGCGAACTCATTTTTTTGGTTGATTTTTCTTTGTTAAATGGCATTTAAATATATAAAATAAATATCAAAAATATAAATCTTTGTTTTACTATGGTTGCAAATATCAAAAAATTTCTATATGTGACACGGCACCAGATTAAGTTAGGGTTTTTCAAAATGCTGACACGCCGAGCTCAAAAGGTTCGCCATCACAGTTCTAGAATAACTGTAAACCCACCCCTGTATGGAGCATGTTTACAACTGCTATTTTAAAATCCTTGTTTGCAACTTTCATCATCTCTGTCATTTTTTTAAATATACAATTTTATTGATTTCAGAGAGGAAGGGAGAGGGAGAGAGAGATAGAAACATCAATGATGAGAGAGAATCACTGATTGGCTCCCTCCTGCACACTCCAAACTGGGTATCAAGCCTACAACCCAGGCATATGCCCTGACCTGGAATCAAACAGTGACCTCCTGGTTCATAGGTCGACGCTCAACCACTGAGTCAAGCGGGCCAGGCTCATCTCTGATATTTTTAGGTCTATGTCTGTTGATTGATTTTTCTCCCACTTATGGCTCATATTTTCCTGCTTCTTTGTATAACTGATAATTTTTTTAAACTTTATAAGGTAAAATTGACTAATCAATTTGTAAGATATTTAAAGTGTACACCATGTGCTGATTTTATATACATATACATTGTGAAAAGACTCATCTAGTTAATTAACACATTCATCACTTCAAATATTTATCTTTTTTTCTTTTAAGGTGAGAACATTTAAGTTCTACTCTCTTAACAATTTCAATTACACAGTACAGTACTACCAATTGTAGTCACCTTGTTATACATTAGATCTTTAAACTGTATTCATTTTGTAGCTGAAAGTTGGTACCCTTTTACCAACCTCTTCCTATTTTCTCCTTTCCCCATCCCCTCAAAACCACTTTTCTACTCTATGAGTTTAACTTTCTTTCTTTTTTTTTTAGATTCCATATGTAAGTGATACCCTGCAGTATTTGTCTTTTTCTGTCTGGCTTATTTCACTTGACACAGTGCTCTCAAGTTCTACCAATGTTGTCAAATATAGCAGGATTTCTTTGTTTCCCATAGATTAATAATATTTTATTATATATAATGAATATATATCTATACATATCTATACATATAAAAGGCTAATATGCTAAGTGTCCGACCATCTGACCAGTCACTATGACGCGCACTGACCACCAGAGGACAGACGCTCAATGCAGGAGCTGCTGTGATGTGCACAGAGAAATGGCACTGTGGACCTGGTGCCCACAAACCAACACTCGGCTTCTCCCAAGTGGGACACAGGCCCTGCCACCACCCCAGAGTGACACCCCACCAAATCGCAGCCGATGCTGCGGAGACCCAATGGCGCACAATGCGGCCCACAGCCCAGCCCAGCCCAGAAACTGGCTGTGGGCACCAGGTAATGATATCACATAGCAACACCTAGCTTCCTCTCCCTAGCAACTGTCCTCCTTGCAGTTCCTTCAGCCTAGAAACATGACTTGCTTTATAGCCAGTTGCAAACATTTCACAATTTAACCAAATGTCTCCTGTGCCTCATCTCATTTGATCCTCACAGAAGTCCTGGTGTAGGTATATAGGAGACTCGGTGGAATCCTATTTTCATTGGCCAGAAAACGGAGATTTAGAAAGCTTAGAAACTTGACCTGACTGAAAAGAAGTAGGAAATGGTGGACCTGGAAAATGACTTCAGGTTTTCTCACTGTGCAGAATATAGTTAAACACTGCTGCAGTTAAATATTTTACCCTTCGTTGTCCCTGTGTGATCTACAATAATAATCTGCTTTGTGTTGCTATTTACTGCTGTGTTGCTGACAATTACCTGAAAGAGAAGTTGGGGTGCTTCACTGGGCTGGAAAAAGTTTAGCTAAATCAGAAAGCAAGTCTAATTAAGCAAGTTTATTCTATATATATAAAAGGCTAAGTTGACTTGTGCATGTGCGATACATATAAAGCCCTCACTAGTGCCAATCGCATGTGTGTGTTTCCATCTGTCATTGTTGATCATGAATTTGGTTGACACTTCTATTATAGAGAAAGGGAAAATAGCAATATTAAAGTATTTCTTCTAATTAACTTCCTTTCAATATGCACAAATCAATGTGCACCAGGCCTCTAGTATATATATACATATGTGTGTGTGTATATATATAGATATATATAGAGAGAGAGAGAGAGAGAGAGAGATATAGATATATAGAGATATATAAATATATATATATACTCACTAGAGGCCTGTATACATATACATATATTAGAGGCTTATTACATATATTATATATATATATAATATATCTCTCACATCTTTATCCATTCATCCATTGATGGACACTCAGAGTGTTTCTATAGCTTGGCTATTGTGAATAATGCTGTAATGAACATGGGAATGCAGATATCTCTTTGAAAAAGTAATTTAATTTTTTTGAGATATGTACCCAGAAGTGGAATTACTGGATCATATAGTAATTGTATTTTTAATTCTTTGAGGAACCTCCATACTGTTTTCCATAGTGGCTGTACCAATTTACACCCCACCAACAGTGGACAGGGTTCCCTTTTCTTCACATGTTTGCCAACATGTGTCTGTTGTCTTTGGGATAATATATTAGTTTAGAGTATTGCCTTTTCCCATTCTCACTAACATGAAATTCTTATTCAATCTCTTATATGCATCTTTGTCTTTAGTAATTTTGTCATTGCTATAATCTTTTTTTGACTCATCCAAAACTCATTGTTTTGTCATTAAAGGTGCTTGAGATAAAGCACTTTTTGATTGTTACATACATTGCTCTCACTGGAAATTTTACCCAGGCCACAAGTATTCGTTCACATTATAGGAAATTCTAACTAAAATATTATGATATTCATTAAAAGATTTATTTTCCTGATTCTTTGGCATATTAACATTTTTTGAAGAAAATTTTCATCTTTCTCATCACTGTCGTGACTACATGGACTGCAGGCATCCCGGAGCCACACGTGCCTGTGAGGCAGTTTCAATGGCAAGTGGTAGTATCTAGGGAGGGTTCTAGGATTACAGAATCCTTTTAATCAAATTGACAGATTTGCTTGTTTGTTTATTTAAAAAAAAAAGTCTTGAGGACTGAATTTCTTCATAAAACTAAGCTTTTTTTTTTCTCATTTATTCTGAGGCATAGTACCAATAATGTTTTCATTTTTCCCTGCTGTATTATTGAGAAAGAGTAATTCAATTTCCCCTGTACTGCAGAATCCTGGTGGAGTGTCAGATCTTTAATAACTTAACTTGCTCTGTCACTTTATTAAATTATGGGGGAAAATAATGTTTTCCACTTTGGATTCCATTTTAGAGTCTATGAAAAAGTGCTAAGTTCCTTCGTGACTCCTGAACGTCCTCAGTTAGTATCAAACTGTACCCAGCTGGAATCATTTCCTGTGATTCAGAAAATCATTTTTGTTCTGTCCCTAAGGATACAAATTGGAAATAAAGTGATAAAACTTGGAAGTAATGCAATAAAACATCTCTGGGAAGCATGAGAATCTTCGATTAAGCAGTTGGTAAGGGTAAGATCTTGCCCACATGTGCTGAAAAATGCCTTTTCCACATAGTGAAAATATTCCCTGTCTTCTTCAATTTGGCGATTTTCTTTTCTTTTTTCTTGATATAGAAAAGCAGCTGCTGTTCTTGGCAGATGACACTGCTCGGGTCTGAGGAGATTTGGAGAGCTCCCTGCCTTTGAGGCTGATGCAATGGGGAGGTCAGGAATGCTGGCTCCATTCAACTTCTTTATACCTCAGCTTAAAAGGCATTTCCCAACACATTCCTGTCCCTGAAGAACACCCCTGCTCCCCTTCCCAGCACAAGCCTTTCTCTACCAGCAGACACTGGAGAGTAACCAGACCTGACCAGCACTGTGATCCACGTTAGTTCTCCTTTTTACAGCAGAGAAGATGCCATGTGTGCGAAGCCCACTGTTCTTAAAGAATTTCTGAAACAGCACCGTAACCAATGCCCTTTTCTTAGGGCTTTTCTTTCTCTGTTCGTGAAGCCTCGGTGTTCAGAGCATCTTCCCATCCAGTCCCTACCAAGCCACCTCGGAAAGATGCTGGACAGGCTTTCCTTTGTAACTTGATTACTTTCACAGCAGTTTCTACTGAATGATGGCGTGTGATTAGAGTCAGACTAAAAATGGGTCGAGGAAATGGTGTGTCCAGGAGAAAGGGGCGGGGACCTCTATTCTAACCCAAGCTGGTCTCTGGGGGCAGCATTGGGCAAATCAGTCTGGTTCTCTGTGGGTCAGGGGCTCCCCCGTGAAGCAGGGAGAGGGAGTAACAGATCCAGACAAGCACGCTTGGGGCTGCTGGGTAAATTCCAAGCTGAGGCCACTGGCATCTTTACCGAGTCCAGTGCCCATCTGTGTGGGTGAGCAGAGCCTTCTAGAAGGTCTGGGATGGGACTCACATGAATTCACATCCGCCCCCCTTTCTACTGACATTTCCCACCCACCTCTGTGAGCTTCATGGGAGCAGGAACCCCACCTTCTATACCTCCCCATGGCCCTGGTGGCTGGCAGACAGGCTCACTTGATGGTGAAAACTGGGGAGCTCCTGCCTTTGAGGCGGATGCAATGGGAAGGTCAGGAGTGCTGGCTCCAGCTGGTCAGCGAGACGAATTCATCTGGGAAGGTGGTGTTTAAGGTTACAGTTCCAGTGAGCAGAACTCAGGAGGCGAATGGCAGGCAGCAGGGAGAAGGGCGCAGTAGTGGGCAACTAAAACCCCTAAGACAGATGTCTTCATTTCTATGGTCATTTAAGTAGATTTTGGTTGCTTTTTTTTTTTCTTCCTGGAAAAAGCTACTTAGCCATTTTAATTTTTGATATATACTAGAAATACTAAACATTTCTAAGCACAATGGAGAACTTAGCCTAACATCTTCCAAAAATAAATAACTAGAAATATAATGTCCCTCCTCCTGTTCCCTTGAATAGCTCTGCACCATGCAGGTTCTCTGGGTTGAAGCAGGGTGTGGTCCTTTTGGTCTCCAGATCACACAAAATATCACGTCTCTGTCTGTGTTTTTTTTTATTTAAAAAAATGTATTCTGCTGCCATTGAGTCAATAATATTCTTTTTTTTAATAGTGTGCTCAGTTTGAATGGTGTGACTTACATTAAAGAGCCTAAAGGTTTTGAAGTGGCCCTGGAGGTCGCTGTCCCCTCTGTCCCCTCCGCCCCATTCCTTCTGCTTATCTCTGCCAGCCCAACATGTCCCTAGTCTTGTCCCCCGTGGGGTAAGGATACTGAGGGTAGGATACCTACCACAGTGTATCCCCACAGCCTGGGGACTTGTCTGTATTCTCACTCACTCTGGTCTCTGTAAACTAAGAAGGTGCCTAACACTTCACAAGCATTTATTCAGTTCCGCAAAGACTTACATTTATAAGTGCTTGCTACTAGAATATGCCAGCCAACACCTCACCACCTCATTTAATCCTCACAACAATCCTAGAACATAAACACTGTATTATTCTTCCCATTTTCCAGAGGAGGAGCCTGGTGCATAAAAGGTTTACATCTGCCCAAGATACACAGCTTTTGGCAGAACCAGGATTCAAAACAGGCCCATCTGCCTGTGGAGTGTGCACCTTCACCTCAGCAGTGATAAGTGAAGTCACGTTGTTCCATTAAGTCAGTGGAGGGCGGGGAAGAGGAGCAGCTGTCTTGGGACCTTGGGACGAAGCTGCCCCTGGGGATGGTGGAGTGTGGGGACCACAAGGAGCCGGGGTCTTGAGGTGGGGCCTTCAAGTTACATAAAAATGTTCTCACTCTTTAAGCCATTTTGAGTTGATTTTTTGCCATTTGCAATGGATTTTTTGCCATTTGCAATGGAAAGCACTCTTATTGATTTGAGGAGCGAGCTGGGTCTGGGCTTACTAATTATTTACAGAGGCCTCGTCTGCTTACTAATTATTTACAGATGAGCTTCTTCTCTGCAGGAGCATGTTCTTTAATGAAATTTTAATTGATATTTATCATAGACCAGTTGGAAATCAAATTATGTCAGTAGATGATTAACATGTGTTCACATGCTTTTGCTTTCATGAGTTAAAAAAAAAATCTTTTCACTTCTGTGTATTTTGTGCCCCTCTGAGCTGATGAGACTCTGGCTCGGCACCGAGAAGGAGGTGACAGTTGTTTCTGGGTGGTGCCCTGCCAGCACACTCTCTGGTCACAAAGCCCCTCTCACTCACTTCCAAGCCACTGTGCTTCTTTGGGAGCTGCACAATCCCAGCCTTGTGGAGAGCTCCCGCATTCAGACAGCAGTGCCGGGTGTAGGGACGGCCTGTCTTTGTCCACGCCGAGGTCTCTTCCGCATCCTTGATTATGTCTAAATGATGCTCTTATCCTTAAACAGAACCCACTTTCTCAGTCCACCAGGAAGCACTCGATGTGTTTATCAGCCCCAAGGACGGGAGGAAGCGGCAGTCTGCAGGGTCATCACACCGCCAGGTGAGCCACCCTGAGCTGTGGCCTGGGAGAAAATGCTCAAGGGGGTTGGTAACACGAAAACTCTTTGCGAAGGAAGCTGCTGGGCCCTGCCTGGGGAAATGGGTGGGCGGCAAGGAAGGATTCCTATCACTCCCAAGTGGGGACAGTTGAGGTAGCTGTAATCGTCCTGCCAGGGGTCAGTCATGAGGGGACAGTGCCCTGGTGCATGTGACTTGAAGAAGAAAGACCAGGGTGAAACAGACCTTCACAGCAACCCCAACACTCGACACTCGAGGTAGAGAGCCCGGGACTTAGATGACTTGCTTAACCGACAAGCACAGCCAGCGAACAGGATGACAGCACCAGGAGTTTCGGGGAGGCCAGACACCCTGTTGGAGTCTTGACCAGCAGAGATGACCCTGACCCTGGAGTCTTGACAGGCTTGCACTGCTGTGAGGGGAAGGAAGGCACTGTCCCCTGAAGGTCAGCTGGTGCACTCACAAGGCCATTCCAGGCACAGCTGTGGTACGAGTTCTATAGGACTGATCTTAGACCTACATTCACTCCTTCACTGAGACCTACTCTGTGCCAGCTACTGGGTTAGTTTCCAAGGTTAATGAGAATAAGTGGGTTTGTTGGGTGGATGGGGGAAGGTGGCCTGTGTTACAAGCCTAATCATATTTTAAGTATTCTAAACCAGCTTCTTATTCAAAGAAATATTGTTATAATTTCTTTCCTAAAATTAGAACTTTTATAATTCAAAGTCATCCCATTTGTAAATACTGGAGGTTCAAGAAATGGCCTTGCGAGGGACTGGAAGCCCTAGAGCAGCTGAATCCAGCTTCCAAGATGCCTTAAGAGGAATTCCACAGGCGTGGAACTGGACCCCACCCCAGCGCCTGGAGGGTGGGGGGCAGCAGATGGTACCCTGGGTGCCCTCGGTTCCAACTCACCTTCCCAGGGTGTTCTGCGTGGAACTCTCCTCTCATTGCGACATGTTTGTCAATGTCCGGCTGAGGCCACGGAGCCTCCCACAGCTCTGTCTGAAAGAGGGTAGGGACTTCCTGGAGAAATTAAACACCGCCCATCACCAGGAAAGAGGCAGTCCCAGGAGAGGACAAGGACAGTGGGCACTGCTGGCAAGGCTGGGCCTCCTGGTCTCCAAGCTTCACTCACTCAGGTGTGGGCTCGGAGTCTGCAGGACCGCCCGCCACCGCCCGCTCTGGGACCCTCCGCTTCAGGCACTTCTCCATCACTCCCAGAGGAAGTCACACTCGGCCCGGCAGGCCTGCAGGGTGCTCGCCACACACCTTAATTAACATCCTGTCCCCGCCCCAGGCCACACACCTGTGGTGCTCTAGGAATGAGCATATTTTTTAAATGCAGTAACTATTTTGTCAAAGGCACAATTTATTGCATTGTATCCGTGTGGGCGTGATAAATTTGTTAATTTCCTAAACTGTGAACATTTAAAACATGGCAATATTTTTGTAGCTGCTGTGCATTTCTTAATTTTTTAGTATATCAGGTGACTAAGAAAACAACAAGGACTTGGCCGTGGCCTTTTTCAACCTCAGAGAGGTCCTGCCTGGCCTGGAGGTCATGGTTCCTGGGTGGAGGGAGGCCTGACTTCTCCAAGGGTGGTCCCTGGGTCGGCACCTCAGGATCACCTGGAACCGGTCCATAAAGCAGATTCTACCTTTCAGCAAGACCACCGGGCGATTCCCAAGCACAGTGTGAGAAGCACAGCTCTAGGGAACAAAAGACAGTCAACTGGGGCTTGAAGCCGGCCTGCAGCGCTCTGCTCTCTGACTCTGTGTGCCTGTGGGCACAGCGGTGTCTGCGTGCTCTGCCCCTCGCTGTGTTTGGGGTTAGGGAGTGAGCACCCTCGGATGCAGCACAATTAGCTAGGCTCCCAGATCCAACCTCCTCATGTCATTTCAAAAATAAAAAGTGCTTAATTATCTCCATCATATTTAAAAAAAATTTTTTTTGGTAATCCTCACCCAAGGATATTTTTTCCCCATTGATATTTAGAGAGAGTGGAGGGGAGAGAGGGAAGGGGAGAAAGAGAAAGGAGAGGAACATCAATGTGAGAGAGAAGCATCAATTGGTTGCCTCCTGCACACACCCTGACCCCGGGGCTGGGGATCGAACCTGCAACCCAGGTTCCCTTGACTGGGAATCGAACCCGAGACCCTTCTGTCTGAGGGCCAACACTCTAACCACTGAGAACACCGACCAGGGCACATTTTAAATTTTGTTAATGAAAAAAGTTACCGAAATTTATTTTCTTGTTTGTTTTATGTCAATTACATAGAGACAGAAAGTAAAAGGGGGCTGCCAGCGGCTGGGGAAAAGGGGAAACAGTTGTTTTTAATGGGGACAGAGTTTCAGTTCTGCAAGATGAAGAGTTCTGGAGAGGGATGGTGGTGATGGTCGCTCAGCAACATGCATGAACTGTACACTTTAAAATGGTAAGATGGTAAACGTTATGTACATTTTACCACAATAAAAGGGGACATTAAGGAGGTGCAATCAGTGGGGCTCACTGGCTTGGACGAAGAGGAGGGGCCAGGACAAAGAGGTGGCGGCTGCACTGCCCAGCTCCAGGGACCATCTGCACTCGGCCCATCCTAGGTCCAGCCCAACTCCTGGCTACTTACCCTTCACCTTCTCCTCCCAAGGCAGACTGCCAGCGCTTACACAGAGGCTCCGCCTGCTAACAAAATCACTGGCAGAAGTTCCGCCTCCCAGGGAAGTGTAAGTGCCCCAGGGACCACGTGATGGAAGAGTAGGTCAGGGCGGCCTCAGCAGCCGGGGCCAGGCCGTGGCCCAGAGCAGTCCCCTGCCCTGCATCCTGAGCCTTTGAGTAGAGACAGCCTCCTCCCAGGGCCGGGAGGGCAGGGCTGAGGAGATTGAAGAGCAGAGGCTGCCAGGCCGCTCTGGGGTGGGGTTGGGGACCACCACGGCCCCTCCTTGGAGGACAAGGCCATGAGGCACTGCCGGTGCGAAGGAGGGCAGGCGGGTTCAGGGCAGGTGGGTCTGATTCAGGCCAGAGGAGGCCTCGGCAGTGGGCTCCTGGGCTCCTGAGTCAGGACTGTAGGTAGGAGCTCACCCACCCCAAGGCCCTGGCTCCAGGTGCCCATTGCCTCCCTTTGTGCTCAGTGGCCCTCAATCCGCAGCTTCCTCCAAAGCCATCCTTTAACAAAGCCACCCTTGGAGGAAAGGGGAGACCTTTGGGCACAACAAAAGCAGGGAGGTGGTTTACTGAGGCCTGGGGGCAGGGCTGGGAGGGGCCCTGGGGGCTGGGGAAGCGTGCAGAGGGGTGGGTTGGAGACCAGGGCTGGAGTCTGCCCTGTCCCCTAGAAGCCAGGATGTTACTAGCGCTGCCTTCCAGGGCTTGAGGGGCGTAACCCAGGGATGTGTGGACAGTGCTCTGCAGATGACGCTGTGATGCTTCCTGAAGATGAGGTGGTAAAAGGAGGCAGGGCACAATGAGGCAAAGCCTGCGGGGATCTGCTGCTCAGGGGACCAGATGGTCTGCCGGCTGACTGGGTTATGGAGAGGCCCCTTCCATGCATGTCCCCCTTAGGGTCAGAGGGCAAGATCCCGTCCCCAAATCAGGTGAAACAGTCGCAGTCTGTGCTTGCCACGGGCTCTCCGCCCTCATTTATCTCCGGAGACTTGGCCTTCTCCTCCCAACGTTTCCTGTGTGGGATGGGCTGGCATCAAACCATGTATCGGCCTGGTTTTCTGGGAAAATAAGAGATCGACACGTTCTTGAATGTTACCCACTCTCAGCAGCCCTTGTAGTTCAAAGGGCGCCTGGCAGGGCCGAGGGACTGTTCCAGGCCGGGCTGGGCAGGAGCCTGAGTGCTGCTGACCCGGTGACCACCCAGTCCGCACACACTGACTCGCTCGGGAATCTCCTTTCACAGAGTCTGTTTGCTGACCCTCCAATCCCTTGCCATCGCCTTAAATACTCCTGGTTGCCCTGGCCAGGGGGCTCAGTTGGTTGGAGCATCGTCCCGTACCCCAAAACGCGGCAGGGTCAATTCCCGGTCAGGACACATACCCAGTTTACAGGTTCAATTCCCCTGTAAGGGTGCATGCGGGAGGCAACCTAACAATGTTTCTTCTCTCTCTCTCTCTCTCTCTCTCTCTCTCTCCTTTTCTCTTCTCTTTCTTAAAAAAAAGTCAATAAAAATAT
>NW_005871146.1:306866-308965 GCF_000147115.1 Myotis lucifugus | reverse complement strand
AGAGCTGGCATCTCTCAGGAAGGTCGTACATTTGGGGAAATGGCCCAGCCCACACAGCAGAGGGCTGAGTCTCACGCAGGAGGCTTACTTGAAGAGGGTGGGAAGAAGGAGAGACAGGAGGGGAAGGCTGGCTAATAGGAAACTCAGTAACGAGCAACTAGAGAGCCCCTTGCCCCAGGAGGACAAGGCCAGTTAAGAAATAAGATGTTTAAGTTTGTAACCACATTGGTATGATCTAAACCTCTGGATCCCCATGACCCGAACGCCGTGTGTGTGTGTGTGTGTGTATGTGTGTGTGTGTGTGTGTGTGTGTGTGTGTGAGCAGGAAGGCAAGAGAAGGGTTTCACTTCTGGGCCTGGAAGCAGGAGCTCAGAGACAGAGGCCCATGGGCCCATGGGCTCCCTCTACCTCCCAAATTCCCTGAAATTGTAGTTCACCCCAGCTGCACATTATAATTGCCCAGGAGACATGTTTTAAAACTCACTGCTGGTGCCCCTTCCCCTCCCCAGATCTGGCCTCACTCATATGATGGCGGGGGCAGGCCTTAGTGTGTTTTAAAATACGCAGAAGGGGTGAGGACTGCTGGTCTGTGGGAGCAAATCAGGAAGGAAGAGAGAACATTCAGTGAGGCCCCCACATGGGAGTGGAAAGCAGGGATTCTCTGGCGAGGGGGTCAGGGAGACACATAGGTCAGGGACCTTCAGGGGACACTGCTAACTGCCAATCTGTCTGAGCACAGGCCCTCTGCCGGGCACTGTTCCAGGGGTCTCTCAAGTGCTGACTCATTGGAGCTTCACAGTATCTTGTAAGTAGTTGCCTGCCGCCTGGCTGAGCAGATCCTGCCCTGTGGCTGCTAGCACGCTGGTTTTGGTATCAGCTGTTCTGTGGCCTTCATATGATTGTGATGCTGACTGTATTTTAGCTCAATAAATCTAGTGTTGTTTACTCCGAATTATGTATGCATGGGTCATATACAACTGTATACATTTGTCAAAACTTACTGAATTGTTCAATTTTTAATTGTCCAATTAAAAATTTCCTGGTATGTAAATTATATTGCAAGAAAGCTTACCAAAAAAAAAAAATCATTGAAGTCTTCTGCCTGCCAGGCACTGTACTGGCAATATTAAGATGAATCAGACATGGCCCCTGTCTGCAAGTGCTTGCAATTAAACAAATGAAGTGCAACAAAGCATTGAAAGTGCTATGATGATAGAGATCTGTATGCAGGATAGAGAGATGATTCTAACTAAGGCCAGAAAGAAGGCTAGGTGGTGAGCCAAGTCCTGAAAGATAGGTAGCTATTTGCCAAGTAATAAAGGAGAGAAAAGCAATTCTAGGCAACAAAAACAGAAGAACAAAACCTCACAAGATGGAAATAGCTAGACATGTTCCAGGAAATGCAAGTGGTTGGCTTCATAAAGAGCCTGTCCAGAGAGCAAAATGTGGGTGGCAAATGAGCTTGAAGGGTCTCATTCCACATACTAAGGCGCTCAGGTTTTATCTTGTAAACAAAGAGGAACTGCTGAATAGTTGTAAACTGGAATAAACATATTCTGTCTTCTGTTTTGTAAATATTACTGTGGAAGCAGAGAGGAAGACAGACTGGCAGGTGGCAGTAGCTGGATTGAAGGCTGAGAAACTGATTAAAAGATTTATAATCATTCAACTAAGATAAGACTTGAGTTTTGTTCCATGGAGTAAAGTGATGTGAGGGGAGATTAATGACAGGCATTAAGGGAGGATGACTGAACAGAATGTGTTTCAGAGAGCTGCATAAGAGAATGATGAAGAATCAGAGATGACCCTTTGGATTCCGGCTTGGGTGACTGGGTGGTCCATGGTGACATTTGTCAGGATTGTGAAGGCAAAGAAGAGCAAGTTTGGGAGGGAAAGATGAGTTCAGTTTAGGGCATGTTGAGTTTTATATGGTCCATTCCGGTGGAGTGTCTAAAAGGTAACTGAATATCCAGGAGTAAAATTCAGAAGAGAGTTCTAGACTAGATGTGTGGTTCAAAGTCATCCACACAGCGATGGCAGTTGAAGCCAAGGAATGGATGAGGGTGATCACACAGAGTGGCAAGGAGGGCATGTAGGTA
>NW_005871146.1:304435-305418 GCF_000147115.1 Myotis lucifugus | reverse complement strand
AGCATGATGATAGTAGATTCTGGTCAGGAGTAGTGTACTCAAGTATAAGATTTCAGAAGGGAGACACGCTGGACAATGCCAAAGTCCTAACTACAGTCATGGGATGGGAGTGGGAGCCTGAATGAAGAAGAGGAGACCTCATTGATGCCCAGACTATGATGTTCCCAGATGATGTGGGTACAAAGGAATATCATGGTTAAGGTGTCAAAGTCCTTAATGAACGGGGCAAGGGAGGATAAGAGGGTCAGATGTCAGCTCTATGTATGGTGAGTATGGCCTGGACTTCAAAGAAGAAGTTTGTACACAGGAGTAGCTGAGTAATGGTCTGGAAGCAGCAAAAGGGAGTGAGGGTGCTGCTGCCACCTGAGGGCTGAGATGTTGAAAATGGGGTCTCTGCTTCAGAGAGAAGGTGGGGGTGTTTGGAGCCTTGGACAGATTTCCGGTGAGGCTAAGAGATGGAAGAGGTTGAAGATAATGTGCAACTGCTTCGGTGATAGCAGGGTATAGGTTAGGAGGGAGAGAAACCAAGGAAAAGAAGGAACAGTATGGTGAGGGCATGGTAGGCGAGGACACCAAGAGGTTCACTTCACGGCTGGTGACTTAAGATGGCAGGATGAGAGGCACGGGCAAGGTCTGTTGGCCTCAAAGTCCTGGACAACCAAATGTGGAGACCTTCAGGGGTCTTAGATCCAAACCAAGTGATGAGGAGTTTTGTTGATGTCCTGGAGGAGAATAGGAGACTCTGCAGGGATCAGGCCTGGAAAGGCATTTGTGCCCTGGAAGTTGTAGAGCTTCTAGAATGTTGACAACTTAATGGAAAGAGCATTACTTATATTTATTTGGAGGACAAAAATTTTTTCTGTAGACTCTTTAAAGGGCAAAGATTATGCCTAAACGTCCCTCAATAGATATTTGTTTAACTCAATTGAAATGAAGCGTTGAGCTCATCTGTTACTCATGGGATATAGAACTTCAGAAGCTGG
>NW_005871146.1:234545-297611 GCF_000147115.1 Myotis lucifugus | reverse complement strand
CACTATACTTTCTGGCATTGGACTCTCCCTTTGGCCTTTGCAATCTGAGTTTACCTCTCAAGATCAATTAGTAATTTTTGTTGTTATAAAAGCTATCCCATGTGAAATGCAAAAGCAAAAAAAAAAATTTTTTATTCCATCAACAAAAATGAATAAGGGTATAAAAGAGATACTGTTGCTGAGCTTTGAATCGCAAACCTCACTCTTGTTCCTCATTTTCTTTAGCTTTTGCACCGCTGGTCTCTAGTGGCCTCCCCTCTGCCGGGAGCTCTCCCTTCTTTGGCTTCCATACGCTGCCTGTCCTGCCTTCTGTCCCTCTGATGCTCCTTCCTCCTCTCCCACTTCTTCCTCCTCCACCCCCACAATGCCCATGTCCCAGAGCTCTGACCTCAGGCCTCTTCTTTTCCCATCATCATCTCCATCATTTTTGATGTTGGTGACTCACAAACAGATCCTTCTACATGAGACCTCCTTCTGAGCTCTAGATCAGCGTCTCAGTTGCCTGAAGGTCCCTTCTTCCCAGAAGTCTGAAATTTAAATCAGGCTTCAGCAACCTGACATTCACATCTCCTCTGCCTTCTGTGTTTCTCCTGCTCCTGAAACAATCCTTTTAGTTACTGAGGCTACAAATATAGATATGAGTTCTTCCATGCTCTTTACCCATATAATCTACTTATTGAGTCTCCCAGCTACCTTTCATTCAATTTCACCCTCATAGTACCATCATTAATTACCATTGGCATAACTTTTAGTCTCTAGAATTGATAAGAATTCCTTTCCAATTGATAAAAACCCAGCTATAAGGTTTATATTATAAAGCAAAGTGTGACTAATCTCACCATTCCTCCTCAAGTACCTTGGATTGTACCTGAAGTTTAACCTTAGCCTCGCATCAAGGCCATCAAAGACATGGCCCCTGGTTACCTCCCAGCATCATCTGCTACTCCAGCTAGTCACCTGCCCCTGGACTTTGCTTCCTCCTTCTGCAAATCCTTTTCCCCTGTTTCTGCATATCTAAGTCTTCAAAGCCAAGTTCAATTCCACCTCTTCCAGTAAATCTTTTCTGAGCTTCCTGAGCTGTAAATTATTGGGGTCCAACCCCAACAGGTCCAGGGGTTCCCAAAGGTGTGGACAGAGTCGGCGAAGAAGGAATGACATGGAAACAGCGTTCAGTTGATCAGCATAGCAAGGTTCTTTAGTCAGGTTCTCCAGCCAGGTTCTAGCCAGGTTCTGTAGCCAGGTTCTGTCTTTATTCTCCTGTTACATCTGTATTTATACCAGTTGATTTTAATCCTATCCATTCTATTCCAAAGATTAGGGTGTTTGTTATCTCCATTCCAAGGTCACTACTCTATTGTTCTGTTAAGCTACAAGGAAGTAACTGAAGGAGATTATCCAAAGTAAAGATTATGTAGTTTAAGCATGATTGTTCGTAAAGTGATTAACTACCCGCCTGGCACTTAGTTAGGGGGTTTTACTGATTTATTCCCTTCCTTAGTCCTGTTAATCCCTAACTCCAGGGAAAAATCCCCACCTGGGAAACAACCTTTCTCGGAAAGGTGACCTTGGTTAAACACATAGCACTAAGAAGAGGAGCAAACAGTATGCCATATAAGCCAGATTCCTTGAAACATATGCTGTGCAGATGTTTCTTCCCTGCAGCGACTGTGTCAAGCAGCAAGATGGACCGGCTTCCGGCAGTAAATAATTGTACCTCCGTTCTATGAACACTCAACACTTTCTTTACCTCTCTTGTGACATCACTTTCTGCCTTGCATTAGAGTAATTTGTGGAAGCCAAGGAGGGAAACCAACATTTATTAGGTTAGTCATTGCATTAGGACTTTTTATTAGCTCCTTCTGTGTTTGCACAACCCTGGGAGGTGGAAGCTATTACCTCTTGTTACAAAAGAAAAAACAGTTGCTCAGAATGGCCCATGAAATTGAATTCTGGTGGCAGCTTGTCTGACTTCACATCTGTGCTGTTATGGCTGAGTCGTGTGTATGCTCTAACTCAGCGGTTCTCAACCTGTGGGTCGCGACTCCTTTGGGGGTCGAATGGCCCTTTCACAGGGGTCACCTAAGACCATCAGAAAACACATATATAATTACATATTGTTTTTGTGATTAATCACTATGCTTTGATTATGTTCAATTTGTAACAATGAAAATACATCCTGCATATCAGATATTTACATTACGATTCATAACAGTAGCAAAATTATAGTTATGAAGTAGCAATGAAAATAATTGAATGGTTGGGGGTCACCACAACATGAGGAACTGTATTAAAGGGCCGCGGCATTAGAAAGGTTGAGAACCACTGCTCTAACTGGTACCCTCCCTAACAGTAAGGACTGGATTTTTTCCTTCTTTATACACTTCAAGATTCCTAGTGTCGGCCTTGGCACCTGGCCGGCACTAAAAATGCTGAGGGACTGAATGAGGGCTGGGTCGCTTGATGGATCTGCCCTTTGCTTGTTCCCAGCTGTGCTGCCGACTGCAGCTGTGCATTCCAGAGTTACACGTGCCATAAATATCTCACCGCCCATTCACATTTAGATGTTTTTCCTGCTCTCTGGGCCCTACTTACGTGTCTCTCTTTGATTGACAAGCTCTGAAGGAGGCAGAAATTGCATTTGCGGTACTCTTTTGTTCAGATCCCGAGCATAACAATCAACAAATGATTTCTGGGGATGAAAACAAGTTGTTTATCAAGGTGATTTTGTGCTGCTTTTTAAACAAATTCTGCTTGTATTCCCTCCACCTCATTTGAACAGATAGAAGTTGCTTGTGAAGTCCACATGACATTGAAACCAAAATGTGAGGTTTGAGTCCAAGTTCCTTGTCTCTCGAAATTGAAGAATGAAGTCGCAGACAAAAACCTGTTGGTGGAACCGAAGTTTACTGGGAGAAGCCGGTCCTGGAAAGGGGGCAGCTGGGTTCCAGTGTCCAGAGCTTCCTTCCCAGGTTGCAGTCGGATGTTAAGTTCTATTAGTCCATGTGACCCCTCCGCAGGAACGTCAGGAATGTCAGGAACCCATTGCATGCTGAGGAGAGAGAGAGAGAGAGAGAGAGAGAGAGAGAGAGAGAGAGAGAGAGAGACACTTTTTAATTTAGGGGTGGATACAGCCTTGCTAGCTCCTGATTGGTCTTTTCAAAGAATTCCGTCTTAGCAACATCCTTGGGATTGGTTTATGTCTTATTGCCTTGGGATTGGTTATCTGTAAGCTGCCTGTCTTAGCAATGTTCATACATTTTAAAGTTCATGCCTCTCACACGTGCCCTTCCTTCCCTGCCCAGTTGGGGTGCCTTAGTAACTCCACCCAGTTGGGTTCCCCAGTTTTAAATCCTACCTCCCATGGCCCCTACCCCTGTCTATCTAGCTTCCCTCTGTCCCCTCAAGCCCTTTGTGACCTATTCTAGTCCTTCCACACCCACCCCTCAACCCCACTCCATCCTCCTCCCCTGCTAGTTGTCCAGTGCCCTCATTCTCCTTGTGTCTGTGCATGTGCAAGGGCAGGCTTCCTCAAGCCACGCCCAAGGCCCTGACTTTCTCGCACCAAAGCGTACCTTTTCTTGGTCTCTGCTAGAGCTACTCAGCTACTTTTATAAACTAACTGGGACTAGAGAAGTACTCATGGGATTACTGCATTAATTCCTTATTCCTTTCATTTGAGCAGTGGTTTTGTGAAGTCATTTAATTAAAGTGTAACTGTAATGGTGGAAACTCAGGATCTCCTGTTGACAAAGATATTTTAGGGCAAGGAGACTGTTCTGAGGATCTTACCATTGCACCAGCTACATGTATGGCTGGCCCTGTCCGCACCTCATCATCCAGGTCCCCCCTCAAAACAACATACTTGCTTTGCAGCCAGGAAATGATGATGAGCCACGCCCCCATCACTGCTTGGTACCTACCTGATATTCAGTATGACTCACAGACCAGGCTGATAAAACTGGTGGCAAACAAATGGCAAGAGTGATACACAGCCCTGGGGCTGGCTCTCACCTGCCTAAAGGGGTAGCTGTCAAAGGCAGCCAAGGAGCCTCAAAGACCAGTGCGGACAGCGTGTCTGCTCGTCTGTTCCTCGGATAGAATGGGATACCGCCCTGGCCCCGTGCGCCACCCTGTCCAGCCTGAAACAGAGACCTTAGGGAGGGCACCGGGCCTCCTGTCCAGCAGATGGTGGGATGAGCAGCCCCTGCACATGCTTTTGCTTTTTCAAAAGCACCAAAAAGTCTCAGAATCCCTTCTAACACTTTGATATTAGAAAATCCTTGTTTTGCCTGCAAATTCATGCATAAATCCCACCAGGGCCCGGGATTTATGGTGGGTGGATTTCATGGGCATCAATGGCCCTGAGCAGCTGCTGTGGGATTTCTGACTTTTGAATGCACATTCATTCCTTGGAAGAGCTCCTGGGACATCTAAGCCTCTGCGTGCTTCCTCTTCTGCCTGTTCTCTCTCTCTCTCTCTCTCTCTCTCTCTCTCTCTCTCTCTCTCCCTCTCTCTCCACCATGGAGGTCATTTCTGCAAGTCTCCTGAGCTTGTTCACTAAAAAAGTTGTTCCATTTGCCCTGGCCCAGTGGCTTGTTGGTTGGAGCTTTGTCTAGCACAACAAAAGGTCACCGGTTCAATTCCTGGTCAGGGCACATATCTAGGTTTCAGGTTTGATTCCCAGTCGGAGCACATATGGGAGGCAATGTCTCTCTCTCTCTCTCTCTCTCTCTCTCTCTCTCTCTTTCTCTCTCTCAAATTAATAAACACATCCTCGGGTGAGGATAAAAAACAAAGTTGTTCCTTTTAATCCAGTGTTAATGAAATGTGTTCTAGTTTATCTGCATCTTAGTGTATGGTGGGATGAAATGTAACATGAAATGTAACAGTAAGAAGTAAAATCATTCTACTGTGACTATGGATAATGTTATTATTAGCCTCTTTTTAGATATGAAAAATTTTTTATTTGTGACAAGGTGATATATTAAAAAAGAGAGCTTGTATGCCCCTGATAGAAGGGTTAGGAATTGGTCAGATAAATGGCAGGTATTATAGGTAGATAGATAGAGACAGGCGCATATATATAAAATTTCATTATTTTTATATTTATATACACACACAACTATATGTAACTGTAGAGAGATGCTAGTCTCAGCTACTAAACGGTAGAAGTTAAAACTCCTTTGCTTTAGGGAGAAGGAAAGCCGAGGCCAGGCTGTGAGATGGAGGAGGATGGGTTGATCTGCCAGTGGAGATGGGGTCTGATCTCCTGCACCTTTAACCAGACAGTTGTTTGTCATGTGCTGGCTCTCAACCTTGACCCCGTGGATTCACCTCTAGGACTCACCAGCTCAAGAGGGAAACAGATGTTCAGGGCTGTTCCGGCGTTTGTGGAGGCAGACCATGGCCAAGGGTGTGCTCCCCAGGCAAGGCCATGCCTGGTCCCAGGGAATCCCCTTAAGCATTCCAGGAGTGCAGCCTTTGGAAAGGCCTGGCATTCATGCACTTGACCTTCCAGTTGCTGCATGAGCAGGAAGTAATCCCCAGCACCAAGAGCACCCTTGAACATGAAGAATGGCAATCCTGACTTTGCAGGCAGTGTTAAGGAATGAGGAATTCTGAAACTTAACCTTTTAAACTCTTTAACATTTTGAACAATTTCTTTATTTAAAATATGTTTTTATTGATTTCAGAGAGGAAGGGAGGGGGGGGAGAGAGATAGAAACATCATGATGAGAGAGAATCATTGATTGGCTGCCTCCTGCATGCCCCTCACTGGGGATCGAGCCTGCAACCCGGGCATGTGCCCTGACCAGGAATTGAACTGTGATCTCCAGGTTCATAGGTCGACACTCAATCACTGAGCCACACCAGCTGGGCTTGAACACTTTCTTGACCTCTCAGATTCTCATTATGAAAAAGCACAAAGGTGATCTTCACTTTAGAGGCAATCATCTAATCCAGATGCCAGTCTCCGAACCAGCTGTATCAAATAATTCAGTCAATTGGCTAAGAATACAGATTCCTACCTCCCACTCTGAATTCTAACATAGTAGGTTTGGAGTGGGCCCTGGAATCTGCAGTTAAACAAGCTGGTGTATAGCCAGATCTGGGGGCTGTGGCCTGGTCTAAATCCCCACAAGCATAGAAACCCCTTCAGCAATAGTCCGGAGCCAGAGTCTTGCAGCATTGTTTCTCTTACTGGGCTGAAATCTGCCACAGGGAAATGTTTACCCGTCTCCCGGTTTACCTCTTGGCACAACAGAGCAAAGCCCTCTGGATTTGAGGGTTTGGGAGAACAGCCCGGGCAGGGAATTGGTGAGTTGTGAACAGGAGTGTGTGTATGCATGTGTGCCCATGAAGGTAACTTGTATGCCTTGGGGAGCAGGCATGTGGCAGAAGGAAAGCTAACATTTAGAAACCAGTTTGGGAGTTGGCACCTCCAGGTCCAGCAGCCTTCAAGACCCAAGGAAGTTATATAGTGCTGTCAGACTGCAAGAGGGTTTTCCAAACTCCCCACTTTATTTTTTATACTCATTAATCAGATCTCATTACTTACTACAGTCGCAACTATGCACTTGTATAAAGCTGTAACATTGGGGTTATAACACTCATTGGTGTGTACCTGATGGAACTGTATATTCATGTTACTATAACAGAAGCTTTGAACTTAATTATATCAGTTTCCTAATGCTTCATGATAGGCAACTTTATCCATTTTGAATGCCTTAATTTAATTTTTTCAAAGTCTCAGCCCTTCGCTGTATTAAAAAACAAGTGTTTACCAACTCTTAGGATGCAAATTTGCTTTGCAAAAGAAGATAGTGCACTATTTTTACACATAATAGTTATCAATGTCAGCCTATTTTGATTTTATAACAATTTTTTAAAGTATGGTGATAGAAACAATAGTGGATAGAAAAATGGATAGTATTCGAACTAATATATCTTTTATGTATATCTATTATTCATCCAAGCCTTTTTACAGACCTCAGCATTAGTGTGTGACTATGAAATGTTTTCTTTTCTTGGAACTTGCTGACTACCCTAGATATGTTTTTATTTCTGGTAAGGACATTTGTGGCTATTTTTACATTTCACACTCAATATTCAAAAATTATCTCAAATATAAAAAAACTAAAATATACTCTAGATATATTTTAAGTATTGAAATGTGATCCCTTAACCACACAATTGTGTGTGGCAATATTTCAGTATTGGGTTGTGAAAACTGGTGCCTGGGAAGAAGTGGCCTCAAAGGCACTTAACTTTTTATTTAAATGCTGTTAAAGTTACAGCACATGCAGGCCCATTCCCGCTATATTTCTCATCCCACAGAAGTCTGTGTTTTTTTACTGCGACAGAATGCATCAGTGAGAAGCATCAGGTAAAAAATTGTGTAGTCTTTTATCAGTCTCTATATACATAAACACATACAGTTTGCTGTGATACTGAAATATATCATCTGGTATTTTAATGAAGGAACTAAGGCATTTTTTATTGTTCCCTTGGGGGTCAGTATGGAGATGTTTAAAGTTAGGTCACCAGTTATAGATACTGTGGAAACTGAAGCATGGCCTGTGGCTACCCATGTCCTGAAACGGAATCTCGTTACTCTTCCAGAGTCCGGCCTGCACTCCCTCATGCTGTCTGTGCTGAAACTAGGCGGCATGTGGTAGGTGGTCCCTCGCAGGTGTGTTCTGCGGTTCTGGTTTGGGGGCACAGATTTTTTTTAAAGTAAGATTTTAAAATGAAAAAAATATAAAATTTATATAGAATAAATATTTCCACTCATTAGACTTGTTAAAAGGAGATTAAATTAATATTTTACATAAAGATTTTGTTACACTATGGGAGGTTCTATCATATTATTCTGAATTGGAGAGCATATATATATATATGTGTGTATATATATATTTAATAAACTTTATTAAGGTGGAAAAAAAGATCCAAGGAAGCAGAGATTAGGGCAGGATGGGAAGAACGGGTGTGCAGAAACAGAGCAGTGCCAACACAAGACTGGCTTGTCAGGGAGACTCCAATTGCCATGTGACGGGTGGAAGGCAAATAGCCTGCTCATCAGAAGTGGGGGCCTGGAAGAGAGGGGGCAGGAAGTCAGCACCAGGTGCCAGCTGAAGTTAAGGAAACTAGTACAGGGAAAACTTCAAATACCCAAGAGACTTGAGGGAAAGGAAGTCAATAATCCCTCCTTGTTGGGCAGGGGTGGGAAACTTCCGGGACTGACCAGCAGACCCTGAGCAACGGATGAATGGATTACTCTGACACATGTTTCTGTGAAAGAGAAGGCTAAGGGACTGCTTGGTTATAGCAACCAAGCAGCCCCGTGAACCTGCCTCCTTAGACTTTTATTGTAGCAACAGCTTAAATTAAAATTAACTACTAGATACTATCAGCAGGGTAAGCATCCTTGAGAAGACACATGTGTCTATAGTGTCCTTTAAGCAAGGATGTTGTGAAGTCTAAACATAAAGATTCTAGTAAAACACCCGGGGGCTCAGACTTGTTTAGAAAAGTCAAGGCAGGGTCTGCTATCTTTGGCAAGGTCCCCCTAGAGTCCCCTGACCTTCAGAGATTCCTCCTTACAGGCTTTCCAACCAAGTCCCGTGCTTCCCCACAGGGAACATCCAGCCCATGGGCTGTATAAGGCTCGAGAAATCATTTGATCTGGAAGGAATCATTTGATCTGGCCCTGCCAAGGCATTAGGGGTGAGTTAATTAAATCTTTGACCAAATGTAGCAGGCTAATTTTTAATTTGATAATTTTGTATGGCCCTAGAATGATGTTATAAATATCCAAATGGCTCTTGGCAGGAAAAAGGTTCCCCAACCCTGTTGTAGGGGGAAGAAAAGGAGCTTCTGGCTTATAGTGTGGGGCCCTCAGCACAGAGATAGAAAGTGATTTCTAGATTCCACTAATTCATGGGGTGAGGGCTGTCACCGGAATGGGCCCCTTTATTCAGGGTGGAGGGGGATGGGGTGGAGAGGTAGGGTCTTATTTCGGGCTTTTACTAAGCTGCCAGGATGGAGTTTTCAAGGACTCTTTGCCACCCTGGTTAAGCACCTTCAGTTAATGAAGTACAATATTCCAGAAGAAGCCTAATCAGTACAGAATAGGGTGGAGCTACCACCTTTGTGGATATCACACCGCTAATATTGTGGCCCCCAAACTGCTCATTTGATGTATAGCAGTCCTTTACGAAGGCTGGTTTTCATGGACCTTGCAGGCATCTGAACCTCTGAACCTTTTCACAGAACTCCTCTTAAAATAACATCAGAACACAAGTGGAGACTTTACATATTTCCTTATTCAATTTTATATTTTCATTTTGACATACTTTTTCTAGGTTTTGGAGGGCTTCTCTGAATTCTGATCCACAACCAATGCATTAACTGTCCTCCACAAGTTGATGTCTTAGGCAAATTTGATCAACATGACATTGATGTCTTCACCTTAGTTTTTATTTTTACTTATTTTTTATTATTTTAATTTTTAAAATATATTTTTATTGATTTCAGAGAGGAAGGCAGAGGGAGCGAGAGATAGAAACATCAATGATGAGAGAGAATCATAGATCGGCTGCTTCCTGCACACCCCACACTGGGGATCGAGCCCACAACCCAGATATGTGCCCTGACTGGGAATTGAACCATGACCTCCTGGTTCATAGGTCGATGCTCAACCACTGAGCCATGCTGGCTGGGCTTCATCTTAGTTTTTGAAAAGGAGCTTGAACAACATAGGTTTGATATAAATCTTTGTGGTGCAGTAATAGAGACCTCCCTCCAACTTGATGTTGAATAATTAATGTTCTTCAACCAGCTACAAAGTCACGCTTGTACTGTCGCACACAGCACTTTGTAAATGACTCAATTACAGCATTTATCAAAGTGTATCATAATTACTTCTTTACATACTGGGCTGAGTTTCTTCAAGGTGAGGGCCATGTTTTATTCATTTTTGTGATTTCAGTGTCTAGCACAGCACAGTTAGTGTACAGTGTACATAGTATGGATGACTCATCTGGCCAACATTTCCCCAGCTTGCCTACAGAGATAAGCATCAAGGAGACTCCTAAATCATCCTGCCAAAATGAAAATACTCTCTTATCATGCATTTCAATCTGTCAAAAAAATTAATGAGATGTGAGGTTACCTAGACAGAATCATTCATTCTTCTCCGTAGTGTACATGAAACATCAGCTTAATAACTCGCCATAACCTACACATTTGTTGGGACGCAAGGTCACATTCATTGGTGTGTAACTTTTGGTATCCACCTTGTTATGTGCCCCCTACTTTGCATGTCCATAGTCCCTTTGCCTCTCATCATTCCCTACGATTTCTCAAAGATTTTAAACTGTCTTTTTGCCTCCAGTGCACCTCCCCCTGCTCCCTGGGAGGTCCTTGCTTAGACCTGCCTATCTGAATTGATGGAAAGCCTTCAATGCCAACTGCCTATTTCCTCCTGTTCTTGAACCAACTTCCCTGTTAACCAGGACTGGACATGGGTCCGTGGCTAGGTCTAGAAGAGAGGGTGAGAATGCTGTCTGGGGTCTCATGCCCTCTCATGCATGACTTGGGTCAAGGCAAGGAGCACTGCCGATTGGCATGCAGGCACTTTTAAGCACTGCCCCCACCCCCAAGGACTCTGGAACAACCCTGCAGGAAAGAGACCTCCACAAAATCTTGGAGATTGGATTTCCTGCTAATCCTGGAAGGAGGGTAGGATGAAGCTTGATGTGATAGAGAAAAATTGAAGAAAGCAGCTTGTCTTCCCTCATGAGTATCTCAGAGCTAATATATACTGCTATGTAATCCTTCTTTTCTTCAGGTTTTAAGATCATTTTCACTGATAAAGCAAAGGGCTAGAACCAGGATTGGGCATCTCTGTCTTCATCAAGCTGTCTTTTGTCATCAGGCCTCCTGCCAAGCCTAGCTTCAGAGCTTCTGGACTTTATGCTTCCTGAATCTCATCTCAAAATTTGCATTACTCTGCCCTATATATCCATTCTCAGCTATAGGCTTTGATTTTATACATTCATTCAACCAAGAGTTACTTGTGCCTGCTGTGTACCTGGCACTGGGCTAACTGTGGGTACAGCACTGAACGAAACGGGGGAAACCCATAAACCTTGCCCTCATGGAGCTCACAGTCTACCAGGAGACAGACAATAAACAAGACAAATAAGTAAAATAATTGGTACGTGAGAGGGTGGTAACTGCTGTGGAGGAGAAAAAGCAGAGAAGGGAATCGGGTGCTGGAGTGTGAGGGGCAGGGGAGCTGAGATTTGAAATAGTGTGGGCTGGAAAGTCTCACCGAGAGGCATTTGAGCCACCTCAAATGTGAAAGAGGTGAGGGAGCAGGCCATGCCGGTGCCTGTGGAGACATGTCCCAGACAGAGGGCACCCCAGGCCTGAGCTACAACCTACTTGCTTTTTCAAGGCCAGAGTGACTAGAACAGAGAATTGGAACCTGTCCTGTTAACATCAGAGTTGCCCAGAGAATCTGCCAGTTTCTCCATCTCTGTGTCCAGATAGACTGTTCTGGAGTCTGAGGCAGGAATGCTTAGAGGCCATGGAAGTAAATGGGCAGGGCTTGTTGTCCCACATCAGGTGGCCCCAGATGGCTATGCTTTCTGAGTTCTTGAAATCAGGCCACCCACTGTCATTGCATTCATTTGTTACAGACAAAACCACTGAATGCCCATTGTATGGCCATGAACAAAACATTCCCCACCTTGACCTTATGTGCATGAGGAGGCCAAGAATACAAGCAATTGTTCCAATGGAGGACATAGCAGTAAGGGGGCATACAGAGGGATTCGGGAAGCTTATGGTGGGAAATGATGTCCAAGGCAAAGAGGTGGGGAAGAGCATTCCAGATAGCATGCCCAGGGTACCAGAGATTCCTGCATACGATCAAGACACTCCGAACGGTTCTAATGTCTGAGTGGGTGAGGCTGTGGGACTGCTGGGCTTCTAGGAGTGAAGGATGGCAGTGAGATGAGCATGGTGGTCAGCATCCCTGGTCAAGTCTGGTCTTGTCAAGGAGGATTCTACTCTAAATAGAGGGGAAGTCATTGAGCAGTTGACTAGGGGAGTGACACGCTCTGATTGGCTCTCTCTGGTGACATGAGAAGAACACATTGAGAGAAGTTCAACAGGTAGCAGCAAGCCCCATGGAGAATGATGGTGGCCTGAGCTTGGGTGGTGTCACAAGGCACGAAGACAAATGGACAGACTCAAGCTTAGAGGTGGGGTTTGCAGGTTGAAGCACTGTTGTATTGTCTGGTGTGAGGGAGAGGGAGGAGTTAAAAGATGGTACCCAAGTGTCTGGCTTGAAAACCGTGCATGGTGGCCATGCATCAACAGCGGCTCTCTTCTGAGCCCTCCATTCTAGCTCCGTTTCCTAGAGGCAGAGATTGAGGCAGCAGATTTTTGGAGGGAGTGCTTGTGGAAGGAGGTCAGTGAAGAAAGCAGGACAGGGCAGGGGGAGGCTATGCAAGGGTGAGGTCTCAGGTTGGTTCACCTTGAGGTAAGGCAGCAGAACTTGGTACCCCTACGTCAGTTGGTTATTGGCTGTGGGCCGTCCAGGGTGATGATGAGGGGATGGTTCTAAACCAGCCTCTGCTTCTGTCAAAGAAAATTCTCCCAAAAAGGGACACCTGTGAGTCTACACCAGCCAATATTCCCAGGTGTTAGGGGACAGGGGACAGGTCCAATGAAAGGGGCCCGGGAGGGGCAACCATCCTACCCTTAGGCTCTTCCCATCTTCTGTTAACTGGAAAACCCGATAACCAAACTGATGTGGGGGGTGTTATAGTCTGAATGTTTTTGTCCCCCCAAACTATATGCTAATATCCTAAAACCCAATGTATTGGTATTAGGAGGTGAGGCCTTTGGGAAGTATTTAGGTCATGAGGTGGAACCTTCATGAATGGGATGAGTGCCCTTATAAAAGGGACCTCAAAGAGCTCCCTGCCCCCAACCATGAGAGGATATGGGAAGTTGGAGGGCTGCAACCCAGAAGAGGGTGCACACCAGAAACTAACCAGGCTGACACCTCCAGGTCCCAGAGCTGTGAGAAATTTCTGATGTTTGTTAGCCACCAAGTTGTGGCACTTTTTTTATAACAAATTAGAGGCCCGGTGCATGACATTTGTGCACTGGGCGGGGGGTCCCTCAGCCCAGCCTGCACCCTCTCACAGTCCAGGACCCCTCAGGGGAGTGGGCCTAAGCGGGCAGTTGGACATCCCCCGAGGGGTCCTTAGCACTGCCTCGGAGATGGGAGAGGCTCCCGCCACCGCTGCTGCGCTCCCAGCCATTAGCCCGGCTTCTGGCTGAGCATCACAACCCCTGTGGGAACCCACTGACCACCAGGGGGCAGATCCTGTGCTGAGCGTCTGCCCCCTGATAGTCAGTGAGCATCATAGTGACTGGTCATTCTGCCGTTTGGTCGATTTGCATATTAGCCTTTTATCATATAGGATAGAAGCGATACCAGAAAAGAGCAAGTTGCTCTGACCCAGGGCCTAGATTCACTTGCTAATGAGTGATTTACAACGCTGGCTTCAGAAATCTATGTTTCTGCTTCCCATCTAGTTCCTGTTTGTATCCGGTACACTTGAGGTCACTGAAAAAGTGAGTTCTGGACATATGAGTTGTTGTTTGGATCCCAAATAGATTGTGTTAGTGTTACTGCAGGAGGACCCTCATCTCTGTCTATGCGAACAGCGCCCTCAGGAGCCCAGCCAGTGGTACAACCTGCGCAGCCCGCACGTGGGCCCAGGGATGTCTGAATTGCCATTCAAGAAATGCATAGCAATGTCGCCCTCTGTTAGGGCCTGGCTCTGGCATGGTTTCAGGCTGAAGTAGGGCTGGCAAGGTAGTGGGGAGGGTCTGCTGGGCACGGAGCCCTCCAGACTTGCTGCTCTGTGGAAGCACCCAGCGCCCTACAGGAGGCCCGTGCCTGGCTTCCCTCCCAGAGCATGCGATGTGTAACCGTGACCTTGCTCCCCAGCCTGACTGTGGCTCTTTCACAATATTGCTGGGACATGTCCAGGTTGCTGTGGGAACACGCGGGGCCTCTAGTGTCAAAACCCAGACAGACCCCTTAGACCTGCTGCAAAATAAGCAGGATTGACAGGGCCAAGTGCCTGTTTCCACGGCTCACAGGGCTCACAGGAAAGGGCTCTGGAAGGGACACTGTTCAGCCTGGGGACTGTTGCTGGGAGACAGTGCCTGCCCCTCCCTCGAGGAGTCTGTGCTCACACCCTGGACTCTCTCACTGGGAGCTAGGAAGGGAGTGAAGGGTCATGGAGGGAGGAGGAATCAAGAAGACTACATTCAAATCCGGGCTCCTGACCCACTAGCCACCCCCTTGTGAAACAGGGACAAAGCCCATCCCCAGCCTGTGTCCCTTAAGTGGCAGCTGGTGGAGGCAGAAGGTAAATTACCTTTCCACCCATAGCCTGGTGCGGTTTGCAGATTCGCCCTGTCCTTGGTGGCATTTGGGGCCCCGAGCTTGGTAAACATTGGGGACTTTGCTTCTTCCAAGGGGACCGTGCTTCCCTGCATGGCTCATCCCTTAACAGCCATTCTCATTATTGCCTTTTCAGTTTGCCTGCTGTGCTGCCACATTACGCAAGAGCTCAGCCGGTCGGGAGGGGAGGCATGGGGGGATAAGGACACGTATGTAATACCTTAATCAGTAAAAAAAAAAAAAAAAAGAGCTCAGCCGGTAAACACCTTTAATCTTTGCAACTATGGTTTCTTTTGTGTACTCCTGATCATGTGCCAAAGTGGGAGATAAAAAATGAACTCCAGCAATACACACTCATTGTGGGAGTATTAGATAAGACAGATAAGCAACAACAAAGACACAATTAAAATAATCCAAATTTTCTCTCCAGAGACAACCACTCTAACATTGATTCCAAGTTCTCCCCTTGTACATATCAGTCCTTGTTCAACAAATTTGATTCATATTGTATCTACGGCTCTTTAAGTTACTTTTCCAACTTATATATGCTGAACACCTTTCCAAATAAGTAAAGATAGAACTACAATCCACAGCACCACTTAAAACCGCTGTATAGTACTTATATAGAATTTATTTTGCCAATTATTTAAGAAGTTTGGATAGTTTTTGCTGCTACAAACAACACTAGTGAGTAATCTTGTGCATCTGTCTTTGTGCATTTATCTGCTTGTTCCTTAAGAGCAAACTCTTAGGAGTAGAATAAAATGAAGGGTGTGTGTCTGTTGAAGGGTTTTGATGGATATTGCTGAGTTCCTCTGCAAATGTACCTATTTACAGTCCCTCCAATCTGAGAATGCGGGTCATTTTCCTCACACTCATGCCAACACTAGTTATTATTGTTTCAAACATTTTTCCAACCCAATATTTGAAAAACACATTCTTGTCGTGTTTTCCTCCATTTGTGTGACTACAAATGAGATTTATCACTTTTGACACTTATGGGCCATCTGTTTTTCTTATTTTATTAAATGCCTCTTCATTACTACTTAGCCATTTTCCCATGAGGCTGTTTCTCATTCTTTGTTGATGTGTACAGGCTTTCTACCTATGCTCCTGCATAGGGAATATTCCCCTTAGTGTGAAGGAGGAATTACTGTAAACGCTCTGGCGGAAGTGCTGTGAGGTGGGGTTCCCTCCAGGAGGCCTTTAAAGGGCGAGGTGGCTCCCAGTGGAGGGTCAGGGATTGGGCAGGGCTTGTGTTTATTGTCCAAACGGGTGCTAATGAAGAGACTGGGACTGAGGGGCAGCAGGCACAGCATTTGGCTCCGGCGGCGGGACACTGGGTCCAGATGGCGTGAGATAGGGAGTTGTACTTCCTCGGGTCAGCTACACCTCTGGTCCTCAGACAGGCAGCATCAGCGGTGTTTAGAACCCTCGTTAGCAATGCGGATTCACCAGCCCCTGCCCCGGAGACTCAGAAACTTGGTAAAATATACAAACATCAAATTTACCATCTTACCGAAACCCAGGGATGTGCCCTGACTGGGAATCGAACCACAACTTCCTGGTTCATAGGTTGATGCTCCACCACTGAGCTACACTGGCTGGGCAAAACATCTTTTTAAAAAATATATATATTTTATTGATTTTTTTATAGAGAGGAAGGGAGAGGGATAGAGAGTTAGAAACATCGATGAGAGAGAAACATCCATCAGCTGCGTCCTGCACACCCCCCACTGGGGATGTGCCCGCAACCAAGGTACATGCCCTTGGCCGGAATCGAACATGGGACCCTTCAGTCCACAGACCGACGCTCTATCCACTGAGCCAAATCGGTGAGGGCTGGGCAAAACATCTTAATCATTTTTAAAGTGTACAGTTCGATGTCATTAAGTACATTCACATTGTTGTACAACCATCACCACCATCTACCCACAGAAGTCTTCTCACCTTGCAAAATTGAAACTTTGTCCTCGTGAAACCCTAACACCCCATTCTCCCATACTCTCCCTCCTGGTCCTAGAAACTGCCATTTTCTATGAATTTGATTCTTCTAGGTGCCTCGTATAAGTAGAATCAGACAATATTTGTCCTTTTATATCTGTCTGGCTTATTTCACTTAGCACAATGTCCTCAAGGCTCCTCCATGTCGTAGCATGTGACAGGACTTCCTTTCTTTTAAAGGCAGGATAGTATTCCATTGTATGTGTACATCATGTTTGTCCTTCCATCTGTCAATGGAGCTGACTACATTTTGAGGAGTGATACACACAGGATTCACTTGGGAAGTGGTTAAACACAGAATTTAATGAGTATTTCTGGACTGTCTGCCCTACAAGCCAGGCCAATTCTTCATCCACTTGTAAAAATAAGCCACAGCACCAAGGGCTGATCTCGGTGAGTAGGCCCCCCATATCTTACAGGAAGTTTTTTTTGTTTTTTTTTTAAATCCTCACTTGAGGATATTTTTTCCATTGAGAGAGACACATCGATGGTTGCCTTCCTAGTACCCTGACCGGGGCCAGGGATCCAACCTGCAACCCAGATACATGCATTTGACTGGTAATTGAACCTGTGACCCTTCGGTGCTTGGCTAATGCTCTAATCACTGAGCAACACCAGCCAGGGCCTTAAGAAAGCTTTTTAAAAAATACAAATTATTCATTCTGCCCTTTCTAGCCTGATACAAATGATTCATTCTGCCCTTTCTAGCCTGTTCCACCTTTTGCCCATCACCACCATCTGACAGGTCTGAGTGGGTCTCAGCGGGTCTGAGCGGGTCTGAGTGGGTCTGAGTGCCTCTCAGCCATGGCCAGGCCTCCTCAGCTGGCCCAGTTCCCACCTCCCTGCAGGCCTCTCACCTGCTTCAACCCCCAAACTCTGTTTTTATCTGTTATATGTATTTGACTTCTCTCATTTGGAACAAGGATCCTGAGGCTAAAAGCCTGTATTCTGTATTCATCTATTCAACAAATATTTACTGTTACTAAGTGCAGAGCACTGATCTTTCTAGGTACAGAAGATACAGCAGAGAACAAAAGAGACCCAAATCCCTGCCTCATTAGCTTTCATACTGGTGGGGACATAGATAATAAACAAGTGAAACAAGCAAAATATTGGCTAGAGGTACATATCAAGCCTGACAAATAAAGCAGAGGAGAGAGAGAGAAACTTAGGGGGTGATCTGACATTTTATAGAGGAAGGCCAGAGCAGTCTGCACTTAGGAGGTGACGCTGGGTAGAGATGTGAGGGGAGTGAGGGAGCCAGCCATGCGGGAATCTGAGAGGCTCCTTCCAGGTCAGGAGAACAGCAAACACAAAGGTCCTGCGGCAGGAGCTGCCTGGTGCATCCGAGGAGGCCAGTATGATGGGAGCAGCATGAGTGAGGCAGAGAGGGAAGAAGATGAAGCCAGGGGGTAGCAGGTTAGATCACGGAGGCTCTAGTATTGTCCAGTGGAGACAGGAGAGCCACGTGTGTACTTTTCCATTTTCTAGTAGTTATCCTAAATTAAAGAAACAGGTAGAATTAATGTTTTATTTAATTCAATGTATCTAAAATATTATTTCAACATGTGGTCGATATAAAAATTATTAATGAGTCCTGGCAGGGGTGGCTTAGTTGATTGGAGCGTCGTCTCATATGCCAAAAGGTTGCGGGTTTGATTCCCCATCAGGGCACATACAGAGGGCAACTAATTGGTGTCCTCTCTCACATCGATGTTTCTCTCTCTCTCTCAAATCAATAAGTGTATCCTCGAGTGAGTATTAGAAAATTATTGATGTGATACTTATCTGTTTTTCGGTATTGTCTTTGAAATCCAGTGTATATATCACACTTATTGCACACCTCAGTTTGACTAGCCACATTTCAGGTGCTCAAGCGCCACCTGCAATTAGTAGCTACCTCCGTGGGCAGCAGCGTCTAGAACATGTGGGGACCTTGGCTTTCCCGCTGAGGGTATTTTAAAGTTCAGGCTTTGTTATATTCGAGCAAGGCAAGGCCAATGGGTCAGGAGATGAAATGACTGTCACTGAAAAGGTAGTGGTGACACTTGCAGTTCCCAAGAAGGGGAAACACCACACCACAAGGGCCACACAGGGAAGCACCAGGGCCCACCAGGAGCAGAGGGGAAGGGCGAGACTAAGCAAGAGACTATTGTGGGAGGAATTAGAGGTCCTGGGCAAGCAGGCACAGAGTTGGCCAATTTGGATCATTTCAGGGGACTCTGGGCATTGGGCTGCCCCTATTTGTCTGTCACCAGCCCTGCGATGACTAGGACAGGCGGGCAGGCAGTGGCCCAGAGTGTAAGCTCCACAGAGGAGGTGCGGGTGGGGCTGTTCTGCTTCATTTGGGTGTGAAAGGTGCCTCACAAGCTGGTTTGCTCTGCCCACGAGTTGGCCACCCTGAGAGGGGCAGTGTCTGCAGTCATCAAGTCCCCAAGGTGCCAAAGCATCAGAAAGACAAGGTTAGTCGCAGGGGAAACAGGAGCACTGCAGGCGGGAGCCACGGGGCCTGTGAGCTGGCAGCTGTGTTGGAGGGGTTCTGGCTTCGAGGGGGGGGAAAGATGGGACGTGGCAGGGGGGCGGGGGAGTTGGGGGGCTGCTGCTGCTGCTGCACTCCAGGGAGAGGAGCAGGCTTGGGTGGGAAGGAGGCTGTGGGGGTGGGGGAAGCAGCTGAACTCTAGGCTGACAGATAGTTTACGAAAATGGTTCCTCACACGAGCACCTGGATGCTGAACTAAATGAGAACAGACCCTTCCAGTGTGCTTCCGAGGACGCGGAGGAGAGCACGTCGCTGAGATGCTTACACATGCCGTACAGTTCCGGGGAGTCAGACAGCGAAGTAAAACTCAGACAGACCCAGGCATTCTCCCTTGGCTCCTCACCAACCGGTCGGTCCCTCTGCCAGGCCTGGTTGGGTCATTATCTTCCCCGGGTGGAAGCTTGGGGTTAGAAGTGGGGTCTGTCTCCAGAGCAGGTCAGTGCCCAGAGAGGACCGCTGTCGGGCCAGCCCAGCCCCTCTGACTCGCTCTCGCCTTCGTTCTCACAGGATGCCCTGGCGTTGCTGCAGAAGCTGTTGTTGAGGGAGCCTTTGGCCATTCTGTGCCTCCCTGAGGGAACTTCATCGTGGGGAGGTGGGGGGTGGGGGTGGGGAAGCGCCACCTGGCCCAGGTGCAAGTGTCAGGCGTCAGCCAACAGCTCCTCCACGCATCCATCACCTTCATCCCAGGATCCAGTCAGGAGAGGCCAGAATTACTTGTGCATATTTTCTTCATAATCTAAACAGGATGTTTTTCATTTTCCCTGGGTCTGGCCTCCTTCATACCTTGTCACTAACTCCAGCCCAGCTTCACAGAGCACAGCCAGTGGGGACATTTCCCTCTGCATTCAAAACGGAAGATGGGTCAAGCCAGACCTAGAGCTCACAGAGGCATATAGTTAAGACGGAAGTATTGAGTCAAAAAAAAAAACACACCACTTTCCTATAGAGCAGGTATTGGACGGGGACTCTTTTTCTTTTCTTTTCTTTTTTTTTTTACCAGGTGTGTCTGTAAAGCAACACAGCTGATCTGTCAGCACCTGTGCCAGAAATCACAGACTTCAGGGAGGTGCCACTGGAAGGTGCCCCTGAGAAGTTATGCCCCATCCTGTGCTCAGAGCACATCTCCTTGGCTATGGACTTCAGAGTCCAGTTAAGCCACATAGGAAACTCCATCTCATTTTCTAGAACAAAAATAATGGTGGTACCCACTTTGATTTAATATATTACCTAACAGAATTGATTCTGATTTTTTTTGCTACCTTCTGAGCCCATTTTAAAAAACCCAAAAGGCCTAATGCCTGAAAGCAATTATATTCAAAGTTTGCCATTACATCCAAGTCATTTCATCTCTGAAATAAGAGTATTATTCCAACTGAATATGTATTTAACCTTTTATTGAAAAACTATTTATTGAGATATTATTTTGAATTTACATACAGGAAAGCTTACAAATCATACGTGTGCAGATTGATGAATTTTCAGGACCTGACCACCCGGTGTGCCCAGAGCTGTCAATCACAGCGTGTGCACTTTCTTCTCATTACCCAGTGTCCCGTTTTCCTATCTGTGCTCCATCCACATCTTCTCTGCCGCTACCCTGCTCCTCTCCCTCTCTGCATCTTATGTGGCTCTTCCTCATGGCAGCCTCCCTGGGACTCGGCAGCTCATGAGGGGCCCTGCTGGGCTGTGCACTTGGGCTTCGTTTCATGAATGTGCCCTATGATGACAATGGCAGTGACCACAAGGCCCACTGGAGGATCACACCATCCAAGATGACCGATTGGCCTAACTTCCTGATAACGTGTGGCCTCTGAGTCTCCTTCTCAGGCAAGAGTCCTTCCTTTCAGGGAAACCTCTCTGTGTCTGCTGCCAACCAGTACTCATTACTTTCCCTGCCTAGATGTCCGGAACCCCAAATGCCATGACTGGATTTTAGAATGGACAGTCTCTTAAGGTTGGATTAGGGTCTAATTCAATTCTGCCATTATATGTATCACACCAGACACGTGCCTCTCCAGCCCACCGGCCCAGGGCGGTGTGGGCAACTCCTGGGTGAGCAGGACCCACACAGGCTCCTGTGAGCAAGTGGGTTCTGCATGTTTGTGCTTGGAGGGAGGGTGAACTGTTGGTGGCCTTGAGCTCACAACAGATCATGGCTGAGAAGAGTTCACAGATAGACACCAAGGCCAGCAAGGAGACTGGAAAGGCATAATCATAGACAGGAGTTGGGACCAGGAATCAGCAAGTCAGGTCCTGGCACACGCAGCTTGAAAAGTTCTCTTAGAACGTGCTCTGTATACCTAGGACACCTTTTAGTATCAACTAGAGGCCCGATGCACAAAATTCGTGCAAGGGGCTTGGCCCTCACAGTCCTGGCTTTGTCTGGAAGGTCATCTGGAAGCATGTTCGGAAGGTTGTCCGGCTGTATGGTCTAATTAGTGTAATAACACTTTTATTATTGTAGATTGTGTGGTCCATTTCTAACACAGTAAGCATTACTCTCCTAAGGGCTAACAGCGTTCATTAAGTCACACCCACACTTCTCTTCCTTGACAAAGTGGTAGATGAGGGAACCCTGAATCAATGCCCATTACAGATAATCTTGGATTATCCATATTGGTGGGCAAGCAGAATTTTGAAATGCATTTAGGTTTTACTTTGTAAAGCATTAGATGAACTTTCTTCTCTCAGTATATCTGTCTTTTTCTCATGTTTTGCCAAGCCGAGTGTTACACTTTTTTGCATTTCCTGAGCATACATCAGTGACAGGGACTGTAGGAACGAGGGGAAACCAGCTAGATATTTTAAGTCACCTGACAGCATATGGTGTATTGTAGACATGCCGATGCGTGTCACAGTAAGTGTGAACGTTTTGCTTAGCAGTCACATCAGGCCTTACAACTGACCTTCTCTCTCCACTCTTTTTCAGCAGTCATATTCTTCATTCCTTAACTCTCTTCACCTGTCTTTTTATTTCCTCACTTGTTTCCTGGTGGTTTCATTTTCAACCCAGCTGTCAAAAGGTGTGGACATTCTCCCTTCCTTCCCCTCATCCGTCTCCCCTGGTTAATTTTCCATCAGTCCTCCATGAAATTGCCGTCCTCACCACCCAGTTTAAAACCGGTGGCGCTGTGTTTCTGCTACCTGTCTGGTTTAGATCATTTATTGCTTGGAAGTGTAGGAAATATTTTCCCCATTTGCCAGAAGCTAATGTTAAATTTTAAAATCAAAATTTAGTATTCTGAGAAAACAATCATGGCTATACGAAAAGTTTATCAGGTTGTCCACTACAACATTGTCTAGAATAGAGAACAAAGTAGAAAAGTAAAAATCCATCTATAGAAAATTAACTAAAGTAAGGTGAGTTCTTACAATAGAGTATGAAAAGCCATACAAATATAATATTTGATGATGTGGCAAGTTGTTTATTATATATTACTAGGAGCCCAGCACGATTGGAAATCGCGTGGCGCTGCCCACCCTCAAGTCACCTAGGGATATTTTCCCATTGATTTTTAGAGAGCATGGAAGAGAGAGGGAAAGTCAAAGAGAAACATCACTGTGAGAGGGACACATTGATTGGATGCCTCCTGCATGAGCCCAGACCTGGGCCCACAGCGCAGCAGTCCCTGTAGCCGCTGCTGATCTGGCTCTGCCTGGCTTCCCAAGCCCTGCAGCCTTCTGGTCCCACCCTGCCTCACTCCCCGGACCCCTCAGCAGCCAAGGCCATTGCCGGTCCGGCCCTGCCTCCCTCTCCCGCCCTTGAAGCAGCCCCGGCTGCTGCTGATCAGGCCCTCCCCCAGCCCAGGCACGTGGAGGCCCCTGCCGCCCTGTCCCCAACATTGAGGCGCAACCTCCTATACGGTGGACCCAATATGGTGTCCTGGTTAATTAGCATATTTCTCTATTTTATATATATAGATTGGTGAAAAAGGTTAAAATCAATATGTAGAGGATGATCCCATCTTTGTAAATGAACCAAAACTACACATTCCTACTTATAGAAAGAAAAATCTGCCCTGTCCAGTGTTGTTCAGTTAGTTGAGCATCATCCCATGCACGAAAGGGTCGCCGGTTCAATTCCTGGTCAGGGCACATGCCCAGGTTGTGGGCTCAGTCCCCAGTAGGTGGTAACTTTCTCTAAAACACTCAATAAAACATAATTTTAAAAAAAAGAGAAGAAAAAGCCCCAAAGTAAATGAGAAATAACAAATGTTAATGGGATCAGCTCTGGGTGCAGGAGAATCACGTTTGCATTTCATTTCTTTAGTTTTGCTTATTTATATTTCCTTTAAAATTCACATATAAGTTTGAAATAAAGGACAGCTTTAAATTTTTTAAAATTTAAATTGTCGGTGAACAAAGACAGCCTTACCAGGGTCTGGAAAGGAGGCAGATAGAAGCAAATGCTGGATTGGAACGAGAGCATGTGCAGCTATGTAAGCTCCATGAAGCCCTGACCTCTTCATGGGATGCCTACTGGGAGTTTTACCTGAGTTAGATGGCAACCAACCCTAAAGAGGCCCCTTGGTAGGAAGGATACACGTTTAAAGAGGAGAAGGCCAATGATACCGAATGTTTGCCTTCTTCATCAGTGGGGAAGCTTGTTCCTGAGTGAGTGGTCTGCTAGGACCGCCACAACGAATACCACAGGCTGGGGGTCAAACAAGATAAATTTATTCCTCACAGTTCTGGAGGCTGGAAGTACAAGATCAGGGTGTTGGCAGGGTTGGTTTCTCATGTGGCCTCTCCTAGGCTTGCAGATGGCTGCTTCCTGTGTGTCCTCACATGGTCTTTCTTCTGTGCTCATGGTGCTGGTGTCTCTTGTGTGTCCATCCATATTTCCTCTTGTTATAAGGACACCAGTCTTAGTCTTATTGGATCAGGGACCACCCTAGAGGCCTCATTTTAGCCTAACCCCCTCTTGCAAGGCCCTCCCTCCAAATACAGTCACAGTCTGAGGTTCTAAGGGTAGGGTTGAACATATGAATTGGAGGGGGACACAAATCAGCCCACAGCAGCCACTCTCCTGTTTTCTGAGTGGAGAATGCGCTCAGGCAAGTGTGGGAAGTGCTGAAGTAAGGCATCACCATTTTAACACATGCATTTCTTACCTCTCTCCACCAGAGGGCAAACTTTTAAAATGCTTACTTAAATGTTAGCTTTGATTTTTAACCCTTTATAGCTGAAAGAGCTTCTTTTAAATAAAAAAGAAATACTCAACAAATCTCAACAGGATCATAGATTAAGATAATTTTCCACTACTAGGTGTGAATGTCTCAACAATTTCAAAATCAATTGTTCAAACACCCAATTTTTTTTGCTCATATTGCCTTTTTGTTATAACTCCTATAATTTTAGTTTCGTTATCTCATCTTCTAAACTCTTTATGAGGCAAAGAATTATCATGAAAACTTACTCAAAGTGAATTTGAAGTCAGAGTACTTGAACTTACTTGTTTACTCAGCCATTCATCCAGTCAACAAACGGTTACTGTAGGCAAGGCAGTGAGCGGGGTGCCACTAGAGCCAGGGGCACATCTTCTGCCTCCCCCGAATGTGACAACAACACAAATGTCTCCAGATGTGACCAAATGTCCTGAGGGGGGGGGGGTGGGTATCAAAACTGCCCCGGGTTGAGGACCACCGAGCTAGAAAAAATAGAATTGCTCACAATATCATCAAGAAGAGACAGAGGCCCAGCCCTCCCTCTCTGGATGCAGCTCCCTCGGTCCAGCCCTTGCCATCCAGTCCACACTGTTCACACTGTCATTTCTGACCTACTCGTGGCCACAGCTGCCTTCATCCGATGACCGCATGTACCAGGAATGCTTTGCAGGCCTGAGCTCAGAGAACACTGACAACCCCTTGGAGGTGGACGTTATTATGAATTCTGATTTACAAGTAAGGAACCTGAAGTTCAGAAACTGTGGCCAAGATCATAGGAGAGTCCAGATCTGCGTCTGAACTCATTGTTTTCAGCGTCTCTACCTCCACTGGCAACTAATGACACCCCACGTGGTCACCCACCTTTCATAACTTGCCTAATCCAAGGACGAGCTCTTCAAGGACCGTGTTCTAGAAGACTGCCTGTGCCTCCCACATGCTGATCTTGATAAATATTGTTCATGGGTTGACTTAGCACTTTCTCTCCTTTATTCTTATCTTTTGAAAATCGTGAGTGAATTAGGGAATTCGTCTCTTTGTGGGCCCTGTGTTGCTCCCTCTCATAGCATCATTCAGTAACATTTACAGAGACGCCTTCCCCTGGAGGAGCACAGCCCTATGGGATCACCGGAGGCTTTCTTATTGTTTACTAGGCAAGTGGAGGTAGAGATGAGATCTTATGCCAGAGCGAGATCTCATCTTTTATATGTGAGATACAGAAAGTCTGGGTAACACAAGTATAGAGATAGTGAGGCTGAGCACCCATGGGAATTGACTGCAGGCCAGAAATCCATGGCCTGAAAAGAGAACAAACATGGATTCAATGGTAGAAAAAAAGAAAAAGACAATCACTTAAGAAAGCTGTGAGGCCAGCACACTGCATTGTGACTGCAGAGGCTAAAGCCAGGGTGGAAAAGGGTCACTGGCCTCAGGTTTCCATCCGTATAGTGGGCAGACCACTGCTACCAACCGCAGGTCAGCTGCCAGGTGTCTCTAAGAGAAGTGGCGTTGGTACATCAACAGCACAGTGTCTGGCATGCAGTGACGTGCCAGCAGGATTCCTCTTCCCCTTGTGCCGTCTTCTCACTCTTGGTTCTTCTCTTCAGTCCAGAAGGGCTTCTTTATTGGCGGCCTGGAAGGAGCAGTGTGTAGAATCCACGTTGCAAGGGGCCGGCAGAGGGTGTCGTGGGGAGAGGCTCTCACTCACAGTAGGGGGCTCTGGGGCTTGAGGCAGCCCTGGGTTGATGGGTGGCAGGCAGGGCTGTTAGAAGGCAGGTCTCCTGGGCTTCAGCAGCACCTCCTCAGGAGCAGGGAGAACAGGGACAAGCTGTGGGGGGCGAGGTGGAGAGCCGTGGTGCCCAGACTCCGACAACACCTGCCGGCCCTTCACTGAGGCCTCAGTCAGAGGCGGCTTCAGGGACTCCCACTGCTGGCTCTCGAGTGATTGGCATCTTATTTTCAATTACCTTCACCTTCAAGAGCCTTAGTTTCCCACTGTTTGAAAATTTTTTGCAAATAAATTGTTGCTTAGTGTACTTATCTTTCTAATTCTTTAAGGTTTCTGCTCTTTGTTTTGTAGGTTTATGCATTTTTAATGGTCTTAATTTTCTCCCTACCCTGTTTAGAACTTTTCTATTTATCTTAACTTTTATCTCTTAAAAATTCTCACTCCTTTTATCATGGTGTATAAATCATTTTAATTTCTTTAAGTTAACATCCTTTAACTATGCACACTTTAATTTTCTATCTCTTATTTTTTTAAATACAAATTATTTTATCTTTTAAAATCACCTTACATTTTGTCCTTCCTACCCTCTTTTTTGTTGTTGTTTCTTTTAATTTCTTAGTTTGGGGTAATGTCTGCTTTATTCTTTAACTCTGGTTTATCAACAGTGGGCGAAAGGTGTATGCAGAGTGAGAGCGTGGGTTGGGTTAGGTGCCTGGGGGGCGGGGTCTCTAACGTGACTGCAGGTGGGCGTCTGGATCCAGCCTCCACCCCTTCTATGTTCATTAGCCACAATTCATATCAGAAGCACCCAAGATGTATTCCCTCCCAGGAGAATTATGATTTGCCTGTGCAGGTAGCAACCTGAATCCTTTATTTAACAAATACCCTAGCCAGTGGTCGGCAAACTCATTAGTCAACAGAGCCAAATATCAACAGTACAATGATTGAAATTTCTTTTGAGAGCCAAATTTTTAAAACTTAAACTATATAGGTAGGTACATTGTTATTAACTTAATTAGGGTACTCCTAAGGCTTAGGAAGAGCCACACTCAAGGGGCCAAGAGCCGCACGTGGCTCGCGAGCCGCAGTTTGCCAACCACGGCCCTAGACCCATCTGGGCCGCTCTGGTGAGAGCCAGGCAAGGGGCTCCTGTGCTGGGCAGACAACAAGCAGCTTCTGGGAGTAACCAAGACCATGAAGAAGATGTAATGAGAAATGAAGGCACAGGCTGCGTGACGACTGAGGAGTGGGAGGGCGGGAGCTTCGCAGCAAAGGCGGCAGAGCCCTGCTCCAAACCCTTTCTTTCTAAAGATGGGGTGGCGTCTCTCCTGAGGCCGCTGGTTATGCCTGGGCAGGCAGACAGGGGAGGTCTGAGGCAGGAGGCCTGGGGCCTTTTCAAGGAACTTTCCATTCTGTGGTTGCATGATTAATCCCCATAACCATTTGCATCCACTTGTTCCTTTCATATTATTTGTTTGCTAGTTTTGGACGTAAATGGTGTTGATGTACCATTTACATACTAACCACATCCCCTTATGAGGCACGAAAAAACTAAAATCACATACAAACAAGCAAAAGAGATGGTTTCTGCCACCTCCAATGGGTGGACGTTGGGCCAGCTGTGCAGACAACGGGCTTCCAGCAGGCGGGGATGGGCGTCTGCTTCCCCCTCTCACGGGGCAGCCAGGCCAAGCTGACTGGCAGGAACTGCAGTGATGCAAGTCCGTGCGAGGCTGACAGCCGTGATGAGGCAGCAAAAGTCCTTCCGTTTCTCAGGCGAGTTTATTGCTGGGTAGTCAGGGTAGAGGGGTAAGTCATGCAAGTGTGAGAATTATTCTGCAAACAAACTCCATGGAATAGTGAGCCACCCTGAGCCTCCCGGGGCCTCCCAGGGGCATCTTCACGGACCGTGCCTCTAGGGACACAGCGCAGGGCAGGGATGAGGTATCTACAGTCCAGCTTCAGATCCTTGCTAGGCACTACCTTTTGTGAGGGGTCCTGGGGGCCAAATGAATCAAAATGTCATCTAGGGCTGCCACCGCCTCGGGAACCAGCTGGTCTTTGCAGCCCTGCCTTACCCACTTCTCTGGCAAGAAAGTCCAACAAGGCCGGCCAGGCCGGTGGTGTCTGGCAAAGCTGGAGTGAAAGGCGGCATGCCTGCCACCTCAGCCAGCAGCACGGAGCCAGTGAACTGCAGGGAGCTGAGCCCCGAAGTCTGCTGCCAGGTGATGGGGCTGGCACGGAGGCTTCTCAGAAAGGCCCCAGGAGGAGGCCAGGAGACAAGCAGGCGAGGGGATTGGGACGGCCCCCTATGTCCCCGTGATGGCAGCCCCCAGGGACGTGCATGGGCAGACCCAACCCTCTGCAGGGCCCAGGATGGTTCGGCCCAACTGGGGGAGGCTCCACCTGGGACTGGGGTGCAGTGCCCCCCGGAGGGACGTGAGGAAGCCGGGGCTGTCCTCTGAGAGGACATGCTGGAGCCGCGGGGGAAGGGCTTCCTCCGCCTCTCCCGGCGGACGCCCCGCCTCCCGGGAAGAGCATCCCTCTGGCCACATGGCACCGTCACTGTCCTTTTGCAGTTGAGACCAGTCATTTGTACGTTTACCTCAAGTGAACTCAACTGTGGATGCTTGGAGGGAAACGAAATAAAAAAACAATGTAAATAGCGTGTGGGATGCTGCCAGCCGTCCCCACATAAGCATATGCCCCGGAGTGTGAATGTGTGAACATTTGCCTCCAGTTCTGTCCTCTCCTGCTGGGAGCATCTCGCACATCAGTGTTTATAACCTCGATGCATGTTTTTCATGCAACATGACCTCAAACGCAAGCAGGGCCCAGCGCTTCCGCCGGTGCTCAGCCACCGAAGCGGCCATCTGTTCGGTGCGGCAGGGAAGGGCTGTGCTGTGTTTACTGAGAGGCCGTGTTTCAAGCGCCAACATACCACCTCCCTGCTGATTTTTTTCCAAGGGTAATTTCGATTGTACTTTATTTTCTCCTGGATGTTGACTTGAGAATGTACCCGAGCTGCTAAGATGCAACTCTGCTCCGGGCCTCTCTTCCCACTAGGCTGTGAGCTCCTGGAAGGGCGGGCCATGCTGCCATGAATGAGCCCAGAGGCCAGAGGGCAGCCATGGTGGGGTTCCTGGGCAGCCTTGCCCATTTCCCTAAGGGGGGGGGCAGAGGATGGCTCGGTTGTACTTCGAATCTGGGTGAAAGTGGTACAGCTTCAGCCTATGTTCACCCGCTATAACTTCTCATTTCCTTGGAGGGACTATCTTCTGTGGGAGACACCTAAACATTGACACCCACTGGAAACGCTTACCTTTTGTAAGGATCGTCAGCCCAGCACGTAGTAAGTACTCAGTAAGCGCATGCTGACTGCTGAGGGAATAAATGCACAGATGCAGGCGTCCACTCCCCTTCTAGTCTGCGGTAAACTCCTCCTTAAGCTCCTTCCCTGGGAGCCTCAGGTTATTCTTACTTGCTCTCCAGTCTTCCCAGTGACAATCTTCAGCCGAGTTCCCTAAGCAGGATGTCTGAGCTGTTCCGTCGGAACCTGTCCCATCCTCATCTGACTGGGTTCCTCCCAGTAGGGTGGACCGTAAGGCTTAGAAGTTTGGCTGCAACAATGGTAATGTTCTTGTCTCTGTTCTCTAATCCCATAATGAAGGATGATGACCTCTGTAAATCTGAATGCTAAGGTAGCTGAAGGACCACCATGAACTCCCCTTACTGCCCCCCATCCCACCCCAAGATCTGAACTAGAGGGCTCCTACCCAAAGCCATGTAGTCTCGAGATTATGTTCATTCAAACAGAAAACCCCTACTAACATCAGGGTCAATGTTTAAATGGCAAGGCCCACCCTCCTGCTGAGTTTCCCTTCCCACGCGGGTGCCATTGTCATCACCTGGCAGGTTATTTTAAATGCGGATTCTCATAACTTACCTAGAGAATGAGATTCCATTGGTCTGTGGCAGGGCCTACCGCTGGGAAAGCTCCCTGCGATTCTCATGTGCGTGTGGGTTTCAGAACCATGTCACCAGCCATGTCCTTCTGGCACATTCTGGAAGATTATATCACACATTTCTTCCCTCCTCCCCCTTCCAAATGTTCACCCCCCACAGAGACCATAACCTGGACTGCCCAGCACCGCCCCACACCAGCATCTGTACCCAGGGCATCTTAAGTGACCCTGCCCAACTCCATAGATTTCAACACCTTCTAGCATTGTGCTATCCAATATGGTAGCCGCCAGCCGCATGCGGCTACTGAGCATTTGAAATGTGCTGACCCCACTACACAGATCCAACTAAACGGTCCTTCTTGCAGTTTCTCAGACATATCAAGGGCATTCCTGCCTCAGGGCCTTTGCACATGCAGCCCAACCACTGGGAGCACTTTTCTCCCTGGTCTTGTGCTCCTTCCCTTCCTTCCTGCAGGGCCAGGCATCCTGTCAGGTCTGCACTGCGGCCCCACCTCCCTCCAGACACACATGGCTCATTTGCACATCACCAGGGGCCTGATTTGGCTGTGGGAGCTGTTCTGTCTCTCTAAGCCAGTGGTTCTCAACCTTCTGCCCTTTAAATACAGTTCCTCATGTTGTGACCCAACCATAAAATTATTTTCATTGCTACTTCATAATTGTAATGTTGCTACTGTTATGAATCGTAATGTAAATATCTGATAGGCAGGATGGTCTTAGGCAACCCCTGTGAAAGGGTCGTTCGACCGCCAAAGGGGTCGCGACCCACAGGTTGAGAACCGCTGCCTAAGCAAAGGGCCGAGAGGTAACTTCACTCACCAAGTGCTGCTGGGGCTTCTGGGCTTCAACTGCAGGCCACGCTGAACCTCACCCAGTCCCAGACTTTCATCTGCAATGACAATGACCAACATTTCCATGTCATAGGTTTGTTTGGGAGCATTGAAGTGGTAATCCTTGTAAAGTGCTGGCACAGAGTAAATATTCAACATATTCCAGCCAAGACATTGCTGATTTTATTAGTCAAACTCACAGATAGGAAGCTGAGAGCTGTGGAACAGGACAGGGAGCCTGTGATCCAGGTTTGTCATTAGTTGTACCAACTCACCCCTGGGAGAGGGGCTAAGGGATGGAGTTATTTGGGGGAGGGGGCACATAATCCGGTTTGTAAGAGAGAATCAAGTCTCATGTTAAATACGAAGTTAGCAGTGGCTGCCATGAGCGGGCTCAGGATTCCTCCTTTACTACGCGTCAGCTTTGAATCATCACTACCTTCTAGTCTTCCCTCCCCCCAACTCAGCAAGTTTGGCCTATAGTCCCAGCTAGTGACATACTGATTTTAAGGTGAAATTTGTTATTCTGGCGAGTTAAGATTATGTTGAGAGCAAAAGCTTCTCATTAAAATGGGCACATACCATAGGACCTGCAGCCCTGTGAGAAGGTGGCGGGGAGCCACCTGCTGCACTCAGCCGGGGTCTAGATGTAGAGGCACGCACTGCGGAAGCCAGGGGGTGTCTCCGAGCCACTATCTGCAGTCTTAAAGGAACACAAAATGGGAGGAGCACCGAGGGACTCCAGACAGAGAATGTAGGAACTTTCAAAATGTGAAAACAATGGGAGTATAATGAACACGAAACAGAACGTAACCTGATCTTTCTTTAATGCTTCAGGGGGCGATTTGGAAGCGTGCACCACTGAGAGGCCCCGTGCTAGCTGTGTAAGGGCGGAAGTTCACTCTAACACTAATATTAACAGCTTCCTGGGAAATGGGTTGATCTTTTAATAATCTCTCCTGTTTATTGGGCACCCAGGGGCAATGCTAGCTACTTTCCTTACATTTTCTTATTTAATCCTCTCTGCTATCCTATGGGGTTTGCATTCTGAAGGAACTGAAGCTTAGAGAGATGAAAGAGCTTGTGCACAGCTATACAGGGAAAATGACAAGAGCTGAGACTCCCACACACTGTATGCAATTTAAACTCAGTTGCTCTTAAGCACTGCCCCGTACTGCCTAGAAAAACCCAGACTGTGTGGTTTTAAAATATATATATTTTTATTGATTTCAGGGAGGAAGGGAGAGGGAGTGATAGAAACATCAATAATGAGAGAGAATTATTGATTGGCTGCCTCCTGCACGCCCCACACTGGGGATCGAGCCTGAACCCAGGCATGACCTCCTGGTTCATAGGTTGACACTCAACCACTGACCCACACCGGCCGGGACCCAGATTGTATTTTGCTGAAGGAAAGGCCAAAGAAAAGTCAACCAAGGAGACAGGAAACAAGCATCCTGAGGAGCACTGGCCAGTGAGCGTCTGTGAAGTGCCTTCCTTACTTCCCTCAGGAGGAGGTGTTCCAGGCTGGAAACAATATTCATATGGGAGAAATGCTGTTCTACATGAAAATGCCATGAGCAGCTTTAAACTAAGGGCACAAACTCCTGCCACGTAAAGGGGAATTGGTGTGATCAAATGGGAATCTAGAAGCTTGCCCTGTGTGCCTTATAGGTATGGTTTCCCAACTTCTAATACCCACCCTCTAAGACCATTCTATTATTTATATTCTGTTCACAGAAACAACCCTCCACGTTTCCTATGTTCTACTTTGAATTGCTTATACTTTATTAGTCACAGGTCCCGGCAGGAAGCAAATAGAACCCTCAAACTGGAAAGTTGAGGAGAGTTTAATGAAGGGGCTACCCTGTGTCTTAGGACACAGAACAATGTGGAGAAAGATGGAAAGGAGATTTGGGTGGGGTTAATAGGATACACCTCCCCCAGATCAAATTAAAACCATAAAGAAAGAATAAAAAGGAAAAAGTCGACTAATAAAATAAAGTGGTGCTTTAAAAAAAATCAAAACAAAAAATATCCTTTGAGAAGTCACAAAGAGGCCTTTGACTAAAAAATAGCCTCGAGACTCTTATGTTGCCTGGTACATGTTTTACAACATCCGAATTTATTGCCATTATTTAAATATTTGAAGATTTGACACAGACATCTGAATTTCCTGTTTTTCTTGAACAACACAAAGATCCTACATGATGGCCCCACAGCTGGAGCTGAAGGGCTGCTGCCCCCTGGAGGAAAGATGGAGATGTGCAGCCTCCAGTTTCTGGAGGTCCCCAACCTCCCCACTTGCTGATGTCAACTAACTGGGCAGTCCTAGCGAGCAACTCTGACTTACTGGTATACCAACTAAGAAAGGCTGATGCAACACAAGGGAAACTGTGCGGGGCTGTTAGTATTGTAAACGTAACTACACCAATTCATCTAAAGAGAACTTTTTTTTTCTAGTTCTAATTGTGAGAAGAAACCCATGGAAAGACACATTAACTCTTTTTCTCCTACAATTTTTTATGTGCGAAGAAGCTCAGCCCAACGAGGGGAGGAAGACTGGAGCAATGGCAGCGGAAACGGCTGCAGCAGCTCGGACTGCAGACTTTCCTGCTATCAGGGCCTTGGTGCTGCTCAAAATCCTTCCATGCCTCCCCATTGCCCATGGAACAAGGGTTGCCAGCAGGGGGACCGTTTGCTTTCCAGACAGCACTTGGCAATGTCTGGAGACATTGTTTTAATTGTGTTTACTGGGGAGATGCTCCTGGCTACTGTGGGTATGAGCAGGAGATACTGCTGAACATGCCACAATGTGCAGGATAGCCTCCCGCCCTGCCCATGACAGAATTCTCCAGCCCCAAGGGTCAGTAGTGTCAGTTGAGAAAACTGCTCTAGAATAAAGCCCAGATTCTTCCACCCCCATTTCAGGATCTCCACCGCCCTCCCCTTGCATCAGCCATCTCCTCCCTCCCCGCCATCCAGCCCCACTCTCTGTTGCCCACCCCTTTGAGGCTCTCTCCTGTGTTTGGGCCTTTGCACATGCTATTCCTGGAGCATAACATACCGCCTTCATCTGCTGAGGGACAGTCTACCTTACACCTATCAGGTATCACCTTAGATATCGCTTCCCTTGCTTCGGGGAGCTTTTTCTCCAGGGGCTCCCATGGCATCCCCAGGCTAGTCATGACCATACTCCATCATCATCTCTGGACTAAATAAAAAAGGGCAGGGACTGGTGCTGTCTTGCCTAATGTGTTTGCAGTACCTGCCCATGAGAGCCACTCAGTACTACTGGATGAACACGTGGCCACCTCCTAATCTCTAATAGTTTTAAAGAAATCAAAGTCAAATCCTGGAGCTTTGTCTCGAAGATAACCAATGTGACTCAAGCAGCTCCTGGGAGAAAGCAAATGAGCTTGAAAGCTTCACCAGCTCGCTTCCCAGCAAGAGCTGACTGGCAGCCCCAGCACCCCCACCTCTCCCGAGAACACGTTTGGTTTATCAGTTGTTCCGACTTGGCCTTGGAAAAACAAGAACATGTTCAATGTAATTACTAGTCAGCGTTCGTCAGCATGGATGCACAGAAGTCCTTACTCTACGTATTAAGAAATCCACCCTCATTTTTCTAGACAGGGCAGTTTCCGACACTTCTTGTCTCCACGAAGTCATTGCTAATATTGAATTCCAATAGTATGTGAAACTGTGGCTGGAAGCCAATCAGAGATGCTTTAAACCCCAACCCTCCCTTCATAGCCCAGTAATTTGTGATAACCTAACAGGCAGCAAATTCACTGACCTTTGAAGTCTAAGTCTTTCTTTTCTGGTAGCAAGAACTGAGTGAGGAATGACAGCCCTAAAGAAGCCACTCTTGGAATCAAAAGTGCATATGTTCATTCACCCTGTGTTCACATGGAATATTATTTTTCTGAAAGACTTGAAAGTGCACCTTGATGCTAGCGAGGACGTGGAGAAAAGGGAACCCTAGTGCACTGCTGGTGGGAATGCAGACTGGTGCAGCCGCTATGGAAAACAGTGTGAAGTATCCTCAAAAAATTAAAAATGGAACTGCCATTTGACCCAGCGACCTCACTTCTGGGAATATATCCTAAGAATCTCAAAACACCAATCAGAAAGAGTATATGCAGCCCTATGTTTATAGCAGTGTTATTTACAATAGCTAAGATCTGAAAACAGCCCAAGTGCCCATCAGTAGAAGAGTGGATAAAAAAAGCTGTGGGACATTTACATGATAGAATACTATGCAGCTATATATATATAAAAAAAGGGATCTCTTACCCTTTTCAACAGCATGGATGGACCTGAAGACCATTAGGCTAAGTGAATTAAGCCAGTCAGAGAAAGATAAGTTTCACATGATCTCACTCATATGTGGAATCTAATGAAATAAAATAAACTGATGAATAAAATAGACCCAGAAGAATGGAAACATGGATTAGATTTCAGAGGGGAGGGGGCTGGGGAGATGGGAAGAGATTAACCAAAGAACTTATGTGTATATATATATATATATATATATATATATATATATATGCATAACCCATAGACACAGACAATAGTGCAGGGAAGGCCTGGGGGGGGGGGGTTGGGTGGAGGGGGAGAGAGAGTAGGGAAATAGGGGACATCTAATAATGTCAACAATAAAAATAAACTTATAAAAAGAATAAAAATGTCCTGCCAATAAAAACAAAATAAAAGAAAGAAAATGTATCCTAAAGTGAGAAGGGAAAATGCTAGAACACATTTGCTCTCTCCAACTAGAAGGCAGATTCCATTTCTAGACCTGACCGCAGCAGGCAGGCGGGGTAGGTGCCAGCCAGCTCAGGCCCCCGCCTGGGCCGACGACAGGTCCTCAGGAGATGAGAGAAGCCATCTGCTCCCCCAGCATGGACTCGCTGTGACGCGTGCAGCGGGTGCCTTGTGCTTTCTCTCTGTGGGGATTTCATGTAATGTCTGCTGAATGCAACCAGAATCTCAAACGCTTGGAGTGCTCAGGAGAAACCGGCCTCAGGCTGCAAACAGCAGCCCAATAAGAAGCCGTGTTTCTTGTTGGCAGGTGTTCCCTGGGGAAGGACTCCCCACCCCCAGGAGGAACTACATCACACCGTCCTTCAGCACCCCTGACAAGAGGACACGACAGTCCGCAAAGACTGCTCTGTTACTACAAGGTGATTAAACGTGTCTCGCTGTCAGGAGCAGGAAGAAGCAGCAGCAGTGTTTAGCTTTTTTTCCGTGGAAAATGGCCTGAGCGGCTGGGCCGTGCTTGGTCTCTACAACTGAGCCCATCACGCAATGAACAGCTGGTTTCACAGAACCACGGGCTGTTCCAGCTCCAAAAGCACTTTGAGGCCACACGATCCACGCTATAGAATGTGTTTCATGGACTAGGCACGGAAGCACCCCGGGGGCCTGAGTGATTGCCCCAAGCTCACCAGGGCAGGCAGTAGCAGAAAGGGGGCTACATTTCCTGTTTCAACCTGTTACCCTCCATACCACACCACCTCCCAACACTGCCCTGGGGACATGGCCCTGCACACGGGTTTAAGTGCCTTGGTCTGTTTGGGCTGCTATAACAAAAATGCCATAGACTAAATGGCTGAAACAACAAACATTTACTTCTCACAATCCTGGAGGCTGGGAAGCCCAAGATCAAGGGCCCAACATATTCGGGTGAGGGCCCCTTTCCTGGTTAGTGCATGACGCCTTCTCCCTGTGACCTCACACCATGGAAGTAGCAAGGAAGCTCTCTGGGGCCTCTTTTTTAAGGGACTGATTCCCTTCCTGAGAGCTCCACCTCTTAACCATCACCTTGGGAGTTAGGATGCAGCGTGTGAGTGTTGCGAGGACACAGCATTCAGTCGACACCAGAAGTACAGGAAGCACCTAGGTCCACACAGGTGCTGCGCAGGAGACAACCAGGCATCTTCCTGCACTGGCTCGGCCTCCTTCCTACCCCGGGCCTGCCTTTCTTTTCTCCTAAATCAGAGTCAGAAATGCAAAGGGCAGGAGGTTTCCAATATCCCAAACCACCCTGTGATGGGCCTGTAAGTCACCAGGCAGTCTGAAGTCTTCTGGTAACTGTAAGTTCCCTTCTCCAGGCCACATACCCCCACCCCAACCCCCCTCTTTCAGTCAGTGGGACCCACGCTGACCGGGAAGTTCAGCCATTTCCTCTTCCCAAAATAAATACCTGCAAAGGGAATAGTGTCAAGGAGCCTAAAAGGGTTTTTGGGGGGGTTGTCAGAAACCCCCAGTTGAAAGCAGACTGGACAGGAAAAACAGAGCTGGTAGGTTGCCAGTCTCAGAGGAACAAACTGCATGACAGTTCATCCCCAGCCTTGATCTCTGTGTTTTTTTCCATGGCCGGTTAGCGAAGGAACTCCCAAGAAATTATAAACCATCTGATGTTGCAATTGGGGGATGAACTCTTCCTGCAGCCCAGCTTCTCCACCCAGTGCTTCCTCTCCTTGGCCTCAGGGCAGAGCTGGCAGGGATGTGCCTGCAGGGGAAGGGCAGTCGGATCCCCAGGACTTCATGTGTCCAATGTCCCTGGCAATCCTGTCCTTTATCAATTAGACTGACAGTCATTAAAATGGGCTTTCCATAGTAAAATGTGTGTGTGCGGGGGGAGAGGGGGGGTCTAAGTAGGATCTATCACTTCTATTTCCTCCGCACTCAACATGAAACATAGATGATAGATTTCAGAGTAGCCCTGTATAAGAGAGAAAATGGTCCGTTCATCCCCTCATTCATTTACTAGTCAGGCAGGAGTGGAAACAGCAATCTGCTCCAACAAGGAGCCAACAAGCTGACTTCTGAATGTACTGAATTTTGCCTGATCATGAGCTTCCCAAAAAGTATTTGCTTTAAAAAAAATGTTTTAATAAAAATTATTTTAGATCTTTCTGGAAATGGATAACTTGATTTTCTTGCAAAACAACTCAGCCTGCTAGCTAGTCCCTGGTAAAAAGGTCAATCTCTTCCTTACTTCATTGTGTAAGTTTGCCTCTGCGAATTTACCAAAATAAATGAGCCCAAATTCTGGAAAAATCTACATTCAAGAATATGCATATTATAACACCAGTTATTAGCATAAAAGAACAATAAACGCTTTAAATAGTTAATGATAGGTTAATGCAAATGCCCTGAAAGGAATATTATTCATCCTTTATAAATTATGAGAAAATGCTAAATTCACTGGGAAAAAAATCAGGATATAAAATTAAATGTTATTCGTGCACCTCTATAGAGACATGGAAAAAAACCTGCCATACAATTTTCTAAAACTTTTAATCATTTTTCAGTGATTGCAGAAGGGTGATTATTTTTGTTATTTTTTAAAATTTTAGTTTCATAATTATATTTTTATAATGGAAAAATGTGAATATAATTTTCCAAAGTAAAGATATTCCACTGACCCACTAAGACATTCATTCAGTCCTTCTGGTCCTAGGAAGCAGTTACCTGAGCTGAAAGAAATCCGCGTGTAGAGGATCCGGTAGTTTAGTGACTCTGCCTGAGTCACCCTGAGTCACTGAGTGTACTAGTTGCCATGACAGCTACTGCTTGCTCGGTGTGATAATAAAAGTGTGCTTTCTGGAACTCCTAATGTTCTCAGCAGAGTTACCCATCCAGAACTGAGTGTTAGGACAACCAGAAAGTTTAGGGTTGAGAGATCAGGGCAATGAAGACTGAGAACTGCTGATGGGACAGCTGAAGTCTCAAGATGGGCACGTGGATCGGGAGGAAAGAGATGTAGCAACGGCCTGCTGGTGGCCTCAAATAGTTGGGAAACTGAAATCTTGTTTTGTCTTAATATCCGAGACAGGAAGTTGGTACCCTTATCTGGGAGTGACCAAGGCAAGGAAAAAGTTACTCTTCTTTCTTTGTTGTCCTGGCTCTGAACTCTCCATGTGGTTCTCACTGTTTCATATCCAGTTCCAGTGATGGACCTTTCCCCCCTAGATCAGGGTTGATTTGCTAATTACAGATAGAATTCCTCCATTGTAGTTGCCTAAACTCAGATATTAACTATGAATTCCTATCATTATTTCTATAGATACAGTTACTGCTCTTCCTACTTTGCTGCTGCACAGATACATGCTATGCTAACATGTGTCACTCGTTCATGCCACAGGTATTTTCATAGGCACTCACCACGCGACAGCCCTGAGAGGCACTGGGGCACTAGTGTACCCCAAACAGGCAACATCTTTGCCCTCAGCAAGCTTAAGTCCTAGTGAGACAGGAAGAGTTAACAATCACTGGGTATTCACGTGTATTAACTTATTTAATACTTATCCCAACCCTATCGGATAAATACTGTTGTTACCTCCATTTCAGAGCTGAGGAAAGGGGGACACAGAGAGGTTAAGCAACTCTTCCAAGGAGACGGAACCAAGGGTGCTCACCTTCCTCAGGGGCTGGATTTCCGTCTTTGTGGCAGGAGCGTTCTTCTGTGACTCAGCTGCAGCTGTCTGCTCTCTGGAAATTACTTCTCTCAGTCAGTTGCAGCGAGGGGGCAGGTGCGAGAAGGATTGGGGTGTGAAAAGAATGACTTCCTTATTGAGACAGAGAACAGACTGACAGCTGTCAGAGGGGAAGGGAGCTGGGGAGCTGGGTGAAAAAGGTGAAAGGTTTAAGCAAAAAAACCTCCAAAACACAAAAAAACCAAGGGAAAGAGGAGCGGGGAGGTAGGAGAAGATAAAGGGGGGATAAATAGTGATGGAAGGAGACTTGACTTGGGGTGATGAACACACAATACAATATACAGATGATGTATTATGGAATTGTACACCTGAAACCTATATAATTTTATTAACCAATGTCACTCCAATACATTCAATAAAAAAAGAAATAAAAAAAGAATGACCTCCAAGTTAAGTAACCACAGGGAATCAGGTAAATAAGACAGTCAAAACCCTCATGGGATGGGGGAAGCTGGCCAATAAATGGAATCCAAATAACTGTATAATATAATGCCAGTTGATAATAACCACTGTGGGAAAAAAAATAAGACAGGCTATAAGGAGAGAACATGAGAGAGAAAGTGGCCATGAATGGATCTCAAGGCAAAGCATCTCTGAAGGGACACATGCTGCACGCGAGTGTCAGTGGTTCTCAACCTTCCTAATGCCGCGACCCTTTAATACAGTTCCTTGTGTTGTGGTGACCCCCAACCATGAAATTACTTTTGTTGCTACTTCATAACTGTAATTTTGCAACTGTTTGGAATCATAATGTAAATATCTGATATGCTATATGTGTTTTCCGATGGTTGCAACCCACAGGTTGAGAACCGCTGGATAATGTAATGAATGTGCAGGCCCAGCTGGGCGCAAGGCCGTCTCCTTACATGCCATGTGGTCTTGGGCAAGTTACCTGGCACCTCTGTCTTCTCACCATTAAAATGAAGATAATAATAGTATTTCCATCGTAGGGATTTTTATTAATCATTCAGTTTTTAAAAACATTTTCAAATTCTCTTCTGCTTATTTTTCTCATAAATGTATAGTGAACCTATTTTTCAAACAAACAGCAAAAGGTGACCATGTGTGAATTTATTTTAACTCTTACAAAAGGCATAAAAACTCACATTTTGATGCACATGTAAATATATATATATACACACATATATACATATATATACATATATATATATGTACACTTATTTTTATTGATTTCAGAGAGGAAGGGAGAGGGAGAGAGAGACAGAAACATCAATGATGGGAGAGAATCATTGATTGGCTGCTTCCTGCAAACCCCCTACTGGGGATCGAACCTGCAACTGGGCATGTGCCCTTGACCAGAATTGAACCTGGGACCTTCAGTCCGAAGGCCGATAAGCCAAATTGGCTAGAGCCTAATTTTTTAAAAATAGTTCTTTATTGTTGAAAGTATTATATATGTCCTCTTTTTTTCCCCATTGACCCTATCCAGCCCGCCCCTGCCCCTGCCCCAGGCCCTCAGGGCTCCATTGACTGTGGCCATGGGCCATGCTATATATTTCACTTATTTTGAAATAATTATAAGCTAGCATGAAGTTGCAAGAATAGGACAGAGTCCCATGTACCCTTTCTCTAGTTTCCCCATGGTGACAATTATATATCTTAAAGTCCCCTCTTTTGGGGAAGGGAGCTGTGGCAGTAAGGGATGTGTGGGGATTTGTGTGGATCAATGTGTTCTATATTTGGGCCTGGGTGACGGTTCACGGAGTGTTTACACTTTCAGTGTTAACTGTACACATAGTCTTTGTGCATTTTTCACTAAGGTATACTTTACAATTTCCACAGGGTTAGCAGAGAGAACATGAGGGATCAAGAATGAAATTTCCTGGTAAATTTTTCTCCATTCTCTCATGTACCTTCACTAAAATGACAATAAAGGAAATTTTAAAAAATCTTATTGTTGAAAGTATTACAGATGTTCCCTTTTTTCTCCCATTGACCCGTTATAGCCCGCCCCCACCCCCAACCCCACCCCACCTCTATCACCCTATTGTCTCTGTGCATGGGTTATGCATATATGCATACAAGTTCTTTGGTTGATCTCTTCCACCCACTCCGCCTTCCCTCTGAGATTCCAGTCTGTACCATGCTTCTGTGTCTCTGGATCTATTTTGTTTAACAGTGTATTTTGTTCATTAGATTCCACATATGAGTGAGACCATGTGATACTTGTCTTTCTCTGACTGGCTTATGTTGCTTAGCATAATACTCTCCAGGTACCTCCATGCTGTCTTAAAGGGTTAGAGATCCTTCTTTTTTACAACTGCATAGTATTCCATGGTGTAAATGTACCACAGCTTTTTTATCCACTCATCTACTGATGGGTACTTGGGCTGTTTCCAGATCTTAGCTATTGTAAATTGTTCTGGTATGAACATAGGGTGCATACATTCTTTCTGATTGGTGTTTCAGGGTTCCAGGATATATTCCTAGAAGTGGGATCACTGGGTCAAATGGCAGTTTCTTTTTAATTTTTTGAGGAAACTCCATATTGTTTTCCATAATGACTATACCAGTCTGCATTCCCACTAGCAGTGTATTAGGGTTCCCTTTTTCCACATCCTCACCAGCACTTCTCATTTGTTGATTTGTTGATGGTAGCTATTCTGACAGGTGTGAGGTGATACCTTATTGTCACTTTAATTTGCATCTCTCTGATGATCAATGACTTTGAGCATGTTTTCATATGTCTCTTGGCCATCTCTATGTCCTCTTTGGAAAAGTGTTTATTTAGGTCCTTTGCCCAATTTTAAATTGGATTGTTTGTCTTCATTTTGTTAAATTGTGTGAGTTCCTTATATATTTTGGATATTAACCCTTTATCAGATGTATCATTGCCAAATATGTTCTCCCATACAGTGGGCTCCCTTTTCATTTTGTTGAAGGTTTCTTTTGCTGTGCAGAAGCTTTTCATTTTGATGTAGGCCCATTTGTTTATTTTCTCCTTAGTTTCCTTTGCCCTAGGAGATGTATCTGCAAACATATTGCTACAAAGAGATGTCTGAGATTTTGCTGCCTTGGTTTTTTTCTAGGATTTTTATAGTTTCATGTCTTACATTTAAGTTTTTTACCCATTTTGATTTTATTTTTGTGTATGGTGTAAGTTGGTGGTCTAGTTTCAATTTTTTTGCATGTGTCTGTCCAATTTTCTCAACACCATTTATTGAAGAGACTGTCTTGACTGCTCTTGCCTCCTTTGTCAAATATTAATTGAGCATAATGGCTTGTGTTAATTTCTCTGTTGTGTTCCATTGATCTATATGCCTGTTCTTGTGCCAGTACCAGGCTGTTTTGATTACAGTGGCTTTGTAGTATAATTTGATATCTGGTATTATGAGCCCTCCAACTTTGTTCTTCTTTCTCAAGATTGCTGCAGCTATTTGGGGTCTTTTTTGGTTCCATATAAATTTTTGGAGTATTTGTTCTAGATCTGTGAAATATGCTGTTGGTATTTTAATAGGGATTGCATTGAATCTGTAGATTGCCTTGGGTAGTATGGACATTTTAATCATGTTGATTCTACCAATCCATGAACACAGTATATTCTTCCACTTGTTTATATCTTCCTCTATCTCTTTTTTCAGCATCCTGTAGTTTTCTGAATACAAATCTTTTACCTCCTTGGTTAACTTTATTCCTAGGTACCTTAATGTTTTTGTGGCTATGGTAAATGGGATTGTTTGTTTAGTTTCTCTTTCTGAAAACTCATTATTGGTGTATAAAAATGCCATCGATTTCTGGGTGTTAATTTTGTATCCTGCTACATTGCTGAATTCCTTCATTAAATCTAGTAGGGATTTTTTTGGTGGAGTCTTTAGGGCTTTCTATATACAATATTATGTCATCTGGGAATAATGAGAGATTTACTTCCTCCTTTCCAATTTGGATGCCTTTTATTTCTTCTTCTTGTCTTATTGCTGTGGCTAGGACTTCCAGTATTATGTTGAATAAGAGTGGTGAAAGCAGACATCCCTGTCTTGTTCTTGTTTTTAGGGGAAATGGTTTTAATTTTTGTCCATTGAGTATGATGTTGGGTGTAGGTTTGTCATATATGACCTTTATTATGTTGAGGTATGATCCCTCTATTCCTGCTTTGCTGAGAGTTTTTATCAAAAATTGGTGTTGGATTTTGTCAAATGCTTTTTCTGCATCTATTGATATGATCATGCAATTTTTGTCTTTCAGTTTGTTTATGTGATATATCAGATTCATTGATTTGTGAATATTGTTCCAGCCTTGTATCTCTGGAATAAATCCCACTTGGTCATGGTGTATGATCTTTTTAATATATTGCTGGATCCGATATACTAATATTTTGTTGAGGGTTTTAGCATTTATGTTCATCAAGGATATTGGCCTCTAATTCTCTTTCTTTGTAGCGTCTTTATCTGGTTTTGGGATTAGGATAATGCTGGCCTCATAAAAAGAGCTTGGAAGCATTCCTTCCTCTTGGGTCTTATGGAATAATTTGAAGAGTATAGGTGTTAGTTCTTCTTTGAAGGTTTGGTAAAACGCCCCTGTGAAGCCGCCCACACCAGGGCTTTTGTTTGCTGGGAGTTTTTAAATTACTGCTTCAATTTCTTCAATTGTTATTGGCCTATTCTGATTCTTCCTGATTCCATATTGGAAGATTGTATTTTTCTAAGAATTTTTCCATTTCATCCACATTGTTCAGCTTGTTGGCAAACAGTTGTTCATAGTATTTTCTTACACTCCTTTGTATTTCTGTGATGTCAGTTGTTGCATCACTGCTTTCATTTCTGATTTTTATTATTTGGGTCCTTTCTGTTTCTTGAGAAGTCTAGCTAACAATTCATCAATTTTATTTATCTTTTCAAAGAACCAGCTCTTGGTTTCATTGATTTCTCTGTATTGTTATTTTTAATCTCTATGTCATTTATTTCTGCTATTATCTTTATTATTTCCTCCCTTCTACTTATTCTGGGATTTTTTTGTTGTTCTCTAATTCTTTAAGTTATAAGGTTAAATAGTTTATTATTAATTTTTCTTGTTTTTTTTTTTTTTTTTTGAGGTAGGCCTTTAATGCTATGAACTTCTCTCTCAGGACTGCTTTTGCTGTGTCCCAGAGATGATTTTGGGTGGTTTTGCATTAATTTTCATTTGATTCCAGGAAGTTTTTTATTTCTTTCTTGATCTCATTGGTAACCCATTTACTGTTTAATAACATGCTATTTAGCCTCCATGTGTTTGAATGTTTTGGGGTGTTTTTCTGTAGTTGATTTCTAATTTTATTCCATTATGATCTGAGAAGATTTTTGATATGATTTCAATCTTCTTGAATTTATAGAGACTTGTTTTGTGTTCTAACGTGTGATCTATCTTTGGGAATGACCCATGCACATTTGAGAAGAATGTATATTCTGCAGTTTTGGGGTGAAATGTTCTATAAATATCAATGAAATCCATCTGATCCAGTGTGTCCTTTAGAGTCACTGTTTCCTTATTAATTTTTTGTCTGGAAGGTGTATCCAGTAAAGTTAGTGGGGTGTTAAAGTCCCCTACTATGATTGTATTGCTGTCAATCTCTCCTTTAAAGTTCTCTGGAAGTGTTTTTTATATATTTAGGGGCACTTATATTGGGTGCATACCAGGGTTAAATCCTCTTGTTGGATCAATCCTTTTAGTATTACACAGTGACCTTTATTGTCTCTTGTGATAGCCTTCATTTTGAAGTCTATTTTGTCAGATATGAGTATTGCCACCCCAGCTTTTTTTTTTTAGTTTTCATTTGCATGGAAAACTTTTTCCATTCCTTCACTCTCATCCTGTGTGAGTCTTTTGTTCTGAGGTGGATCTCTTGTAGACAGAATATATTTGAGTCATGTTTTCATGTCCATTCAGCTACCCTGTATCCTTTGATTGGAGTATTTAATCCATTTATATTTAATGCTGTTATTGATAGGTATTTATTTATTGCCATTTTAATTCTGTATGCCTAGGTTTCTCTCTCTATTTCTTCTTCTCATTACAACAGTATTTTTTAGCATTTCTTGCAGTGCTAATTTGGTGGTGATAAACTCCTTTAGCCTTTTTTTGGTCTGGGACACTCTTTATGTAATCATCTATTTTGAATGATAGCCTTGCTGGATATAGTAATCTTGGTTTCAGATCCTTGCTTTTCATTACCTTGAATATTTCATGCCATTACCTTCTGGCCTGTAGAGTTTCTGTAGAAAAATCAGCTGACAGCCTTATGGGAGCTCCTTTGTAGGTAACAAATTGCTTTTCTCTTGCTGTCTTTAAGATTCTCTCTTTGCTTTTAATTTTTGGCATTTTAATTATGATGTGTCTGGGTGTGGGTCTCTTTGGGTTCTTCTTGCTTGGGACTCTCTGTGCTTCTCAAACTTGTGTGACTTTTTCACTCAACAGGTTAGGGAATTTTTCTGCCATTATTTCTTCAAACACCTTCTCTATCCCTTGCTCACTTTCTTTCCCTTCTGGTACTCCTATGATGCAAATATTGTTATGTTTCATGTTGTCTCACAGCTCCCGTAAGGTTTCCTCCTGTTTTTAATTTTTTTTTTCTTTTTGGTTCTCTGATTGAGTGATTTTTTTCTACTCTGTCTTCTAATGCACTGATATGATCCTTGACTTCCCCTAATCTGCTGTGTATTCCTTCCACTGTGTTCTTTCTTAGTGCTATGTCATTCTTCATAGTTACTATATCTTTTCTCATGCTGTTGAGCATCTTTACCATCATTATTCTGAACTCTATGTCTGATAAATTTCTTATCTCCATTTAATTTAGTTATTCTTCTGGAGAATTCTCTTGTTCTTTCATTTGGGGCTTGTTTTTTGTCTTTCCATTTGGCCACCTGTTTAGGTTTGTGACTACGTATTAGGTAGATACACTATGCCTCTCAATCTCTAGTGCAGGACACTGTTTCCGACTGGCCCTGCATACCCTGTTTGGACCTATTAGCAACCCACAGCTGTGGCTCCCTCTGCTGGGGCTGGGTACCATTGGAAAGGACCAAGATGTGCATCAAGGTATGCTTTTCTTAGCCCTGAGCCCTGAATTAGATCAAGCAAAGACTCAAAGCCTCCAAAGACCCACCTCTGTCTGCAGTCTGATTGTATTCAGCCTTGATTAGCCTCTGATCATTGGCCACTGGGTTGAGCGAGAAGTTTTCCAACAGAGTGGGGCAATTGCTTCTGCCTGTAGGCTGACTGTTATTCCCAGTCTCTTAATGGGCCTAGGAAACTCCATAGAGTGGGGCAAGGGGGTTTCCAATAGGGTGGGGCAACTGCCTTACCCCCAGGCAAAAACTACCTGGATAGCAAAAGTCCTGGGGAAAAAGATGTCCTCCACAGCATGAGGGAATGACTCAGGAAACCAGGATGGCTGCTTTCCAAGCTCCAAACCCAGAGCCCCCAAACCTGGCTTCTGCTTACACAGTTCCAGTCTACTCAGCCCTCCCTCTGCTGGAGCCCAAGGTGATGGAAGCACATGAAATTTTGTGTGTTGGCCCTTTAAGTGTATGCCTGCATTTCCAGCCATCTCTCCCAGCCATCTCTTCCCTGCTGATTTTCACAGCCAGATGTTATGTGGCCTCCTTTCTCAGTCCTGGTGCTCTGGGCTGGAGAGCCCAGCCTGGGGTTCAAAACTTTAGATGCTGTCTGTGGGAGCCCAGCCAGCCCCTTCACACCTCCACCCTTCTTACCAGTCTCTATGAGGTCTCCACTTTCCATCCTTTGTTATCAAGGTTCTCTCCAGCTAGTTTTCAGTTGATTATTCAGAATGATTTTTCTGTATTTTAGTTGTAATTCAAGTTTGGTCCTGGGAGTGTGTCAGTGTAGCATCTACTTACTCTGCCACTGTTTTGGAATCTCTTGAAGTATAAACTCACAAGGAGAAAAAAAAATGGGAGAGGATATGATAGGCTATTTCAGCAAATATCTGGAGGAGGAAAGAAGTTGAAACTAATTTTGCAGAGTGGGCAAATCTGAAGCCTCACTATAAGGCTCCCTCCCTGCGAAGGCAGTGAGGAAAATAAGACAGACCAATGAAAAGCAAAAACAAAACAAAACAAACAAACAAAAACAACAACACATAAAAATTGATATCTGCAGTGTGACAAGGGATGAGTGGAAGGACACAGAAGCAGGAGCAAGACTGCTCAAAGGAGACACCTTCTTACAGTGTGATATATGTCAATGGTGACCCATTCACAAAATAGAGAAGCACAGGAGGGAGGTGAGGGGTGAATGAGGGGCAGAAGGAGGCAGAGTAAGAGGTTTCCTACTATGGGTCAGGGATTGGAGGATCCTCTCCAAGTCCCTGGAAGGCAGGTGGGTTGGGACTGGGGCTAGGAGCAGGGCTTGGTGAGAAAGTGCGATGAAGAGATTTAGGCCCTAGCTGCCCTCCTCCCTCACCTTGTGGAGAGCCTGAGGTCTCAGGGAGGCCAGGTGCCCACCTAAGGTGGGGTGAGGTGACATTGCAAGTGGGTGTCATCTGACTAAATGGTGAGACCTTTCCTCAGCCTCCTTTTCTACCTGGGCTCTCAGGACTCTGGAAGCCAGGCTCCTACCCCCCAGGATATATCAGAGGATTTCTGTCCAGGAGAGAAGACCTAGAGATGGACAGACAACCTCAGCTCATGTAAAATAGCTGTCCTGCAGGAGAGCTGCTGACTCCTTCCCTCTTCACAGCCTGCACACCCTCCTCATGCCTGCTTTAGACAAGGGAAGCAGACTTTTTGTCAGGTTGCTCCCACTCCATTCCCGCCAGCATTTAGGTGCATCTCCCTATATCTGCCATGTTTGCTACCCTTCCATGTACTCTGAGCCTTCAACACAGTGTTTACAATGTCCCTCATTTTTGTGCTCCTTGTCTTTGGGGTTAATTCACATTTTTAAAATTGATAAATTATTTTTAGAGCAGTTTTAAATTCACAGCAAGATGAACAGAAGGTACAGGAATTTTCCATATGCCCCTGCCCCCACATATGCACAGCCTCCTCCTTTATCGATATCCCACCAGAGGGGTACCTTGTTATAATCGATTAACCTACATTGACATGTCATCAGCACCCAGAGTCCATAGTTTATATTAGGGTTCATGCTTGGTGTTGTTCAATCTATGGTTTTGGACAAATATCCATCATTCAGAGTATTTTCACTGCCCTAAACATCCTCTGTTCTTTCCTATTCATCTCTTCCTCTCCCCAACCCCTGACACCCGATCCTTTTATTGTCTCCATAGTTTTGCTTTTTCCCCCAGAATTTCATATAGTTAAAGTCATAATTAATATTTTTAAAATAGTGTTTTATTTCCTTGCTGTCATCTTAACAGGGCTTGGGAGAAAATGCTGATTAATATGCCACATTTAAACGGAAGATAATAAACCCCATTTTCTACTAATTTTTCTTTTAGAATTGAAGATGGATTCCCTAGGAAGAAGATAAACTTCCTTAGATTGAGTTCAAAACCTGTGAGAGAGGGTTTGGTGTGGACGGACGCTGGGCCCCCTGGAGCCCTCAGTCCCGCGCTGTCTGGCAGCGCTTCAGCAAACACCCAGGCCAACCCTGTAGTCACAGCGTCCAGTGCAAGCAGTGAAGCAATGGTGTCACACTCCTCGATCACGTTCCCACCAAAAACCCTGTTATGGGTTGAATTGTGTTCCCTTAAAAAGTATATCTGTTGAAGTCCTAACCCTTAGCACCTTATTTGAAGATGGAGCCTTTACAGAGGTAATTAAGTTATAATGCGGCGTGACTGCTGTCCTATGAAAGCGGGACATTCGGACAGACACACACAGAGGGAAACAAGGTGAAGCCACAGGGAGAAGACGGCCATCTACAAGCCAAAGAGCGCCCGAGCCGCCAGGAGCTGGGAGGGAGGCCTCGGACAGATTCTCCCCTTGAGGCTGCAGAAGGAGCAGGCCCTGCCGGCATTTTTATTTCACTTCCAGCCTCCAGACTGTGAGAACTTCTGTTGTTCTGAGCCACCTGGTCTGCGGTACTTTGTTATGGCAACCTGGGGAATCTAATAGCAAACCCTACAGGTGAAAATTCTACATGATAAATTCCCTTACACAAAAAAAACCTTGGTTCCTGGTTTGAAGGCCAGTTATGGAGGTTTTAATTTTGCTTTTGTTTAAATGGCCTTTTAAATATAAAGATTGAACTGGACAACCCTCTCTCCTGACCCTCTCTCACTCTCAGTCTGGAGAATCCCTTATTGTTTGGCTAAATCAGGGTTTTTTTCCTCTTTGGAAAAAGAGAAAAAAAATGACAGCTAGTTACATATTGAGATCTTTCTCCTCTTGAGTTTTGATGATGAAAAGAAGCGGCTTAATTGGCTCTGGGCTGTCTTGAGGTGATTCGATATTATTTTAAAAATAGATAGCAAAGAAAGTGTCTCCTATTGAAACGCAGCTCCCTCCGTGGTGTTAAAGGTGCCTCCCCAGGGGTTCCTTTCCTCCGGGCCCAGGCTCACTCACCTGCCACTCGCAGGGCTCCGAGGCCAGCCCCAGGCTCCCTTCCTGGGATCTGCCAGAGCTGGGAGCAGGACCCCAGGAAGATGCTCTCTGCCAGCGCCACCTCCATTTCTTCATCACCTTCAGGTTTTTCCCTTTCAAGAGACAGCAGGACCCCGAGGAAGTTTGGAAGAGAAAATGCACCGCTTTGCCTTTGCCACCTGTCACTAACCACAAGTGGAGGACGGGGAGCTCTGTGTTCCTGTGGACTCAGAGGGAACACCTGCCCTCTTCCTAGGCCACCCCACCCAGCAGCGGGGCCATTCTCCATCTCTCAGGCTCCATCCAAACGCTCAGCGCTGCCGGGAAAGGCCGCCGCTTCGCGCCAGTGCAGCGCTGCCCACGTGTGTTACCGTCATTAGCTGCCCCACTGCCTGGCTGCTCCATCCAAGTCAGCCGCCGCTGTAGTGGAGCTGGAATCTAAAGAGAAGGGGAACATTCTGAAATCTTGTTAATTTTGTCTTTTCTATTAGACTCTCCAGGCCAGAAACTTGCTTCATGTGGCAGGCGTTTTGTAAAGGTATTCTGTGCTCGGACCTATTTCAGGCCCCTCTCTGCATATGCCATTGAAGCGTACTCGGGACCTAGGAGCAATTATATGACTGGTTTTATTGATAACAAAAGACCACCAGGATATCTCCTTTTCCCTTTGGCTTAATTTAAGACGGTCCCTGAAGCTTCTGGTGATAGCAGCTCTCTGTTGAGGTTAGACCCTCCACTGTAACGGAGGCCTGCAGGCCTGCCGGGGAGCTTCAAGTTCTTGGTTCTTTCCCTGGAGGTGTTAACACTTCAACACATGGCCTCCTTTATAAAGATTTGTGTTAAAGGGAAGGCAATGTATAAGGAAAGAATCAGAGTAACAATACTGTTACCACAAATTACAGACCTCTAGGGTGTGAAATTATACTCTGTCTTCAATTTCCTTTTTGCAGCTGTGAATTGTTTACTATTTAACCATGCAACCTTAAATTACAGAGAAAATGGGGGGGGGGGGAATCACTGTTCAGGGCATAGTCTACACTCATCTTTGCAGATATCTTGTAGTGAGTCTAGCATAATCTTCTGATTAGTTGCTGTACAGATTGATTCTAACACCCTCCTCCTGATTGCTTGTGTAGTTTTGAAAGTAGTGTCTTCATAAATAAGAAAAATCTGGAAAAATTCCAAAGCTGAGCTAAAATGGTAGTGATCTGGAAACTAAAATCAAAGTCATAACCTTTTTTTAAAAAAAAATCAACTTAATCGTTCATTTGCCTTCGGACATTTTCCCTGGAGCTGGCAAAGGCAAATTGCAGAAAGGTCAGCCAGATTGCAGTTGGGCAGAAAATCTGATTTAGAATATATTATCACAACCAACCAGCACGATTTAGAAGTCAGACATAAATAATGCCAAGCAATTAAGGAGACTTCATAGCGCCGGCCCCAGGCCCCCACGGCTGTTGGTGTCCTGGAGTGACTGCTCTGTGCTGGGGGCTGAATGGCAGCTTGGGGGCGCTAGTGCCACTGCTGTCACCAACAGCTGTTGGTTTGGGGGAAAAGCATCTACATTTCAGAGGCTTCTGTTTCTTCATCTGTAAAAAGAGGGGGTTGAAAGGGATGATCTTCATGATTCTTTCTAATTCAAAAAAGGTTCTGATTCTAGGCTATTTTCTGATGCAGCAGCTGACATTGGGTGCTTATAGAAAGTCTTCAGGGAAGAAATAAAATTTGAGCTGTGTCACGAAAATTTAGTTCAAGACTTGCAGGAGTATTCTAGGCTGGAAACTGGTATAACAGATGCCTCTGAGATAAGAAGGATGGATTAATGTTCTTGCCCTGCCATTTCCTTAGCTGCACCCAAATCTAGAAATAATGTAAAACGCCTAGGACAGTATCGGGGACCTTGTAAGTGGAAGCTATTAGTGAGACTGCAGTTGGCTGCCCATTAAAGCAGGAAGGATTCATGTACAGAAAAAGAATACACGAGAGGGAAAATTGCTGAACAAGCCGTTAGCAACAAACTGTAAATTATTGTGAGGGGCAATTGTGAACTCTCTGGTGATCTACAAAGATCGTCTAGGAACCACTGCTTGAGAAGGGGGATCAGGTGGACAGAAGTGGGACAGGCCCCCGCGCTGGCTTATCCTTGGGTAATGTGGCTCTGAGAACTAACCCTAGAAGCTCCCTTCAAATTAATCACAATGAAAAGCATGCAAACAACCACCCCAAGGAAGCCTGGGCCAAAGCAAGGTTGGACAGCCCTGGGAATGAGCCTTGGGAGCCAGCCTTGGTGAAAGTGAAAGGCAGGGCAGGAAGAGGAGCTGCAGAGAAAACAGAAATCCATAAGGTGGCCTCAAACGGGCTAGGACAGCGATTTCCAACTGGTGTGCTGGAAGAATTTTTAAAACATTCAATACCTGACTATTTAGTCAGGGGCACTGACCTCTTTCCCCTTAGATCGTCAAATTTTAAAAAATGACAACAGCCAACACAACAATAGCCATCCAGTGTGAATGCATCAAAATTATACCTATTTTTTTTGTCACATCAGCAAAAAGTATATTTTTTGGCGTGCCACATAACTTTAGTAATTAGTTTATGTGTGACATGGGATGAAAAGGTTGAAAATCGCTGGGCTAGGGTGGTTCCTGCTCATTTTTGGACACTTAATAAGTATTTATTCATTGACAGGATAACTAGATGGATGGAGGTAGCCTTGAAGTTCAAGATAGAAAGGCAGGAAAAGGCTGGGGAATGTCACACATGGCAGGATCCATGTCTGAAAAGGGCCCGTTGTTTCTTTCTGCCCTGGTTAGTGTTTGCTTCCGCATCTCCTCACCTGCCTGACGGCTGTCTCGGATGTCTCCAAACCGGGTTCAGCCCAGAGACTCCCTGCCGAGGGTTTTGCAGAAGCGGTAACACTCAGTAACAATAGTCATGGAGCTTATTTCAACCTCCCCCTCCCTTGTTAGTCTCACCGCTGTTTCTCCAGTCAGGCTCTCAGTCTCTGACTTCAGGCCCAGCAGCCTCTGCATCCAGGTCACTCCAATATAAGCCATTAGATCACTTAATGTTCCTGCCCAGAATCTTCCAAGGCTCTGCTTTGTGTCTAACTCAAAATCCCAGTTGCTTTGTTTGACGTGCCATATTCCTCTGAACACAACTGTCCAAGTGTGTCCTACTTTCCCCCAGGAACCCTGCAGGCCAAAGCTCTGTCTTCAATCCCTTCAGCCCCAGGCTCGCCTTGCCTGCGTGTCTGTGCATTTCCCGGCCTACAAAGTCCCTGGCCCACCCTTTGTGAGTTCCCTACCAGCCTGCAGGTGCTGATCAGTGTGTCCCTGCTCATGCCCCTTCCTTTCCGGACTTCATTCATCCACTCTGTTTTCCTCGGTGATTATAGCACCAGTGCCAACTAGATAATAAACACCGTGAAGGTAAGGAGTACATCTTCTATTCCTTTCCCCACCGTGCCCAGCACTGTCTGATGAATAGAAAGCATTATTGGCATTAATAAGCTCTCTAAGGCACTTGTAAATTTACAAAATCATTTCAAGTAAGTTTTATTAAAGTGAAAGGAAGCTACTTTTCTGAAGACTATATGAAAATAGACTTTTAAAATCAGAATTTCCATCTGAGTGGGAATTTAATATCTGAGTACTAACTTCAATTAAATTTTTGGATTTGAAAAAAAAATATGCTATTGGCTTTTCATTTCTTCTGGTAGTTGTTTCCAGGAAACCTTGAACTTGTCAAATAAAAAAGCTTAAACAGAATACTGGAGATATGACCTTGCTTTAAAATGCCTGCCATTGGCAGGCCAAACACATTCAGCAGTATGACGGTGAGATTGGGAAAAAATCATTTAAACTTCCTGAGCTTTGATACTTTATCTCTGACATAGGCATAATCACCCCCCCCCCCTGCCTACCCCATGAGGAGGCAATGAACACCATGTGACTGAATAGCTGACAGAATAATAAAGGTGCCTTTTGTCGCCATTGTCATCACAGCACCATCACCACCACCCATAGAAGCACTATCACAAAGGCAGAGAAGGCGCTGTCAGGTAGCCCAGTATTTGGAGCATCGTCCAGTACATCAAAAGGTTATAAGCTGATTCCCCGTCAGGACACATACCTAGGTTGTGGGTTCGATCCAATCGATGTTTCTCTCTCACATCTCTCTCTCTCTCTCCCTCTCTCTAGAAAAAAAATCAATAAACATATCCTCTGGTGAAGATTTTAAAAAATGACAGAGAAGGACAGATGGAACCTTAGGGTTTGTGTCTGGCTAGGCAGTCAGGAGCATCCCTGCAGTTCCGGTCCGGCCGCTCCTGAGGAACAGACGTCTCCTGCCCAGCTCTGCACAGCAGAGCCACCTCCACCTCAGAGGTAGCCCTTTCACCCCAGGCATGAGGAGCGACTTTATGACATGTCCATTTGCAGATCAATGCAAATCTGTCACACATGATTTGAGAAAAAGAGTGGAGAACAATTTAAATAACACAGTAAGTCCTCAAGGCCAGCTCCCAAGGCTGGACTGGACTCGGCTACAGGTTCTGGCTGGGACATCATTACTCTGGGGCAACATGTTATTACATCATATTCTTCATCCTGACCCCATGACGCTTGTGAGACAGGCCCAGGCCCAATTGCTGGGACACATGGCAAAGAGAAATTTGGGTAAACAAATGCTTATTTCGATAACATTTAAGAACCCCATAAAATATAATAATTACAATGACAATAGTTTTACTTGCTTACAGCTGACTCTGTAGCTCACCAGATGGTATATTGTAAGTGATGTGTGTTGCATGAGCATAGGTTTTTAGACAGGTAATGTTTTCATTATTCTCTTCTGTCCATTTTGGGGGTAATATTTCTGGTTTGTTCAGATCAGCTTTATTTTACAGAATTTTTTTAGAGCATGCATTTATTAGTACAGCGTATTGAAGGTTTTCTTTGTGCTTTTAAAATTTTCTTATTTACATGCATGAGTTCTCTTTTTCAAGGTTGGAGGGGAAAAAATAAAGAAGAGTGCTTCCCCCACAATTTCCCTGTTTTTCCATCTCTGCTTCAAAGGGCAAAAGCTAAAAGCAGTTTTGCTGTGTGGACCACTTTCCCACCGGTGCCAGGGAGATTAGAGTTAAGTTAAAGGAACAGTAGCTGTTTTTCAGCTGCAGAGCGGAATGGGGGAGGGAGAGCTAATCAGCTTTGTTTTCTCTACATTCATCCTATCTCCAATTTGCCTTTTCTTCTCTATTTCTCAGCCTCCCTTTTCTTCCCTGATCAAAGCTATGAGGGTAGGAGGTGGGAGGAACGGGCAGGGAATGGAAATAACAGGAGGTGAGGTTACTGAGCTGTCTGATTCTCTCCTGCCTGGACCAAAGGTGCTTAAACACGGGGAACACTTGAAAGTAAAAGGAATCCTAGCTGTACGCCTCTATCAATCACATGAATGTCATCTTTTCTCATTCTCCTTCAAGCACACATAGTAGCCTGCAGCCTGGCTTGGAGCAGTCTTTTTCTGAAAGTAGTACTCACCAGCAGGGAGATGTTAGGAGATCTAGGCGCTAATTAAGGTCACCTCTGATTGCTCTGGAGAAGTCCCTGCTATTTGACAACAGGCTGGAAAATCTCAGATTAAGAAGCTTGTAGAGCAGCGGTTCTCAACCTGTGGGTCGCGACCCCTTTGGGGGTCGAACGACCCTTTCACAGGGGTTGCTAAGACCATCAGAAAACACATTAATTACATATTGTTTTTGTGATTAATCACTATGCTTTAATTATGTTCAATTTGTAACAATGAAAATACATCCTGCATATCAGATATTTACATTATGATTCATAACAGTAGCAAAATTACAGTTATGAAGTAGTAACGAAAATAATTTAATGGTTGGGGGTCACCACAACATGAGGAACTGTATTAAAGGGTCGCGGCATTAGGAAGGTTGAGAACCACTGTTGTAGAGGATAACCCAGATCAGGACCAAGGGGCTCCCATAAGCCCTCTTCCTGTGAAGATTATATAAAATGTGAGCTATGGAAGTCATAAAATTAAAATATTCAATAAAACCATCCCCTGCTAAACCACGAATCAAGATACAGCACAGGACAAATGGTGGCTCCCAAACATCACAGCTCTGTCTCATAAACACTAGATGGAGAACCACTATGGGCCAGGAGGGTGAGGGTGGGGGTGAGAGAATGCATAGCTTTTCTCTTAAATGGGCAGAGTGAAATGTTCTACCAACATATGAGGGTACAAAACAAAATGAGGCCAGTGTTCCTCCATCTGAAGAGGGAGAGCCGGGCTTCGCTTTGTCATATGTGGGGACAGGCAGAGTCCGATGGCCACCTGAATGCCCTCACAACCCCCACCCCCTCTCCGCCCCCTGTGGCCATACTGCTAACCAGAATTAGGGCCATGCCGCTTGGCATCTTGAGTACGCACTCTATGTCTTAAATTACCCTAGTTAACATTTATGATATAAATATTGATTAAAAAGAGACTCCTCAATAGTCCAACCTCCTCATATTTCTGAAGACACTGAAGATCTAAGAAAGCCCTTTGATAGTCCACGCTCACAAAGCCTCATCTTGGGAATCAGTGCCCGGTAGGCAGGAGTGGCTGGGGCTTTTGGAGGGTTGTCAGGGGATGGTGGGGACACGGGAGGGAATTGTTGGCTTTCTCTGTCACTTGGTGCCTGCATTTTTGAGTAAAAAAATCTGCCTTCAATGGTTAATTGGTTTAAAATAGATCCATAAAATAAAATTGAAGCATATCTTTTTCTATATCTGCTGACAGAGTAGGGATGTCTGATGTGAGATCAGACATGGAGGACAGAAGGATTTGTGGTTCTGAAGTGGCCGTGGAGATGGCCCTGGAGTGGAAAGGATGGCCTGTCCACTTTATCCTTCCCTCATCCACCGTGACTGTGCTTAGGAATCCATCACACGGGCTTGGTCAGTGAACAGATCAGAGGTTAGCAAGCACTCAGGGTCCCTAATCCAGCTCTGCTCAGAGGTGAACAGGAGAGATTAATGACTTCATTCAAAGTAAAGCTCAGGGAGGGATTGAGCATTTTCCCTTACGTACCAGCATGTCCCCAGCCCCGTGGGAGCCAGAGCCAAATCAGAACCGACGCTTCTCTTTCATAGGCCGATTTGCTCAACTTCAATTTTGGCCCTCAAGATTTTTGTTTTGACATTTTAAAAATTGCCTTGCCAGTCTATGAGCCCTATTTGTGTGATGGTTCTGAATAAATTCTAACAAATTAGTGTGTCTTTCTGGATCTTTATAGAGATGGAGAAAGATAAATTGCATCTGTCTTCCATGAAAGTTACCAATTCAGCAGAATGTCAGACTTGGAGAGCAAGAAGGGACGTGTCCCTGGCAGCAGCACCACGGAGCAGCCGGCACACGTTGGGAGGACCACAGGCTCTGAGGAGGCCGACAGGACACAGGCGGAAGACATGAAGGACCCGCACATTCCAGACCCCTGGGAAACTGGTCACACCTACGGAGGACTCTCCATCACTTTGGCCAAAAAATCAATATCTCACTTATCCGGCAGTCATTTAGGTCAACACAACTATCTGTGATGCTGCCAAAATCCAGGCAGCAAGTTACAGTGTCTCTGAGGAGTTAAAAGAGACGTCACAAAATCTGTACACAAAAATCCATGAATTTTTAAATAGAATTTCAACAAACCTGGTTGTCTGCTGTCCAACTCACAGCCTGTTAGACCACCTTTTGCAAGAATGTAAAAGGCTTTTAGAGACAAGAACTTGAAAAGCAGGAGGAAATCACAGCCTGACAGAGTGGGAGGAGACAAAGCAAAAACAAACCCTGCCCTGGCTGGTTTTGCTCAGTGGATAGAGTATCCACCTGTGGACTGAAAGGTCCCGGGTTCAATTCCAGTCAAGGGCACATGCTTGGGTTTTGGGCTCGATCCCAAGTGCGGGGTGTTCAGGAGGCAGCCGATCAATGATTTTCTCTCATCGTTGATGTTTCTGTTTCTCTCTCCCTCTCCCTTCCTCTCTGAAATCAATAAAAATATATTTTAATAAACCAAACCCTCAACAAGCATAGTGACCTGGGATGGCTGGGGAGGAGGCAGATGGTCCTGTGTTCTCACGTGTGTCGGGCATGGTGGGGCTCTATTGTGACCTGAAGTAAAAAGGAGATAGGCATGATGACACCAAACAAGGGGTTAAAATATGCTAATTATGTTGCCATTTGTTTAAGATACAGCTTAGAAATATATCCCTCCAAAAATGATTAGACATTTTGAAAGTTTCTACATTTAAAGGAGTTGATTTCAGTTCTCTGGAAAACGTGTTACTGACTGTATTAGTCTTCTGGGGCTGCCATAACAGCATACCGCAGACTGGGGCTCAAACAGCATGAGTCTGTTGTCTCACAGTTCTGGAGGCTGAAAGTTAGAGATCAAGGTGCTGGCAGGGTTGGTTTCCCCCAAGGCCTCTCTCCTTGTAGACGGCCACCCTCTCCTTGGTCTTTTCTCTGTGCACAAACATGTCTGGTGTCTCTTCTTCTTATAGGGACACCAGTCATATTGAATTGAGTTTCACCCTAATGATCTCATTTAACTCTGATCACTTCTTTAAAGACCCTCTCTCCAAATAGTCACATTCTGAGGGAGTGGGGGTTAGGATTTCAACATATGGATTTGGAGGGGTACAATTCAGTTCATAGCACTAACAAAGCTTGATTTCCTTCTTTGTGCTATGTTGTGCATCAACACAACTAATTAAGCATCAAAAAAATTTAACAGAGTTACTGTGTGAGCCTCTTGCTCTAATTATTCTGAAGCATAAAGACACCCTACATAGCCTAGAATCAATCCAAGTCCACTTAGCAGGCATCCTCAGATCTCCACACCCTCAGGTCCTTCTCTGACTGCCCAATACCTACTTATCTTCCCAAATTCACCTTAGGAAGAAGCTACCATCTCTTCTTGGAAGCCTTTCCTGATCCTTTCCCTCCCCAACCCCAGGTTGTTAAATACTCCTTGTTATGGGTTGAATGGTGTACCCCCAATTCATATGCTGAAGCTCTAACCCTCAGTACCTCAGAATGTGACTGCATTTTCAAGAAGTGATTAAAGTTACATGAGGTCATTAGGGTGAGCCCATCCAATATGACTGGTGTCCCTATAAGGAGAGGAAGAGACACCAGACAAGCTTGTGCGCAGAGAAGAGGCCATGTGAGGGCACAGGGAAAAGATGGTTGTCTACAAACCAGGAAGAGAGGCCTCATGAGAAACCAACCCTGCTGACACCATGATCTGGGACTTCAAAACTCCAAAACTGTGAGAAAATAGATTTATGCTGTTTAAGTTACCCAGTTTGTGGTACTTTGTTATGGCAGCCAGAGCTGACTGATACCCCCTTTTTCGTGCCTCAATTTCCCTTGAGCATACTTCTATTAGTTTGTACCCCAGAGTTGGAAAACTATTGAGGTTCTTGCTTCCTCCCCACACTGGATAATGGGCACCTTGAGGGTAGTGTGATCTCGTGAACATTTGCTCCCTGTCGCCTAGTGCAGTGCTCGACGTCAGTATTTGTAGAAGGAAGGACTAGGCAGAAAAATGATCTCATTTGGCATCCCAAGAACTTGTAGTTGCTGCTGACATTGGAGGCCTGAATGAGAGAAACAAATTTTATGAAAAATATATTCAGGAATGCAATCTAATTCCATCAAATGTGTACAACGTAGATAATATGGTGCCGCCAGAGAAAAATTATGGCTTCCCCATTAGTTATGGGATTGGCGTCTGTCTATGTTCTAAATTTAACTCCTATCACTCTTTACCTTGATCATTGGCTGTAACAAAGATAAAAATTTTGCTACTCCCTCCACCTGCCTCTCTCTTCCACCCCCCTGCTCACCAACCCCTGCGGTGTCATACCTCCTCACTGGTGCTCATGCTACCCACCTGGCCTGCAATGCCTCTCCCCACTTCACCCTGATACCGCTTACTTACCTCATAGAACTTTGCTCAGGTTTCATCTCTAGGAATTCTCCAATGACTGATTCAGACTAGATCAAATACTTCTATAGGTTATCTTTACACTCAGTGAGTATAACTATCATATCATTTACAAACTACATCAAAATTACCTGATTTCAAGGTTGTCTCCCAGAAGAACATACATTTCTTGAAGACAAGGACCTTGTCCCTTCTATTTTTTTTAAAAGGTCTTATCTGACAACCTACTGATTGGGAGATGATATTCTTCATTGATACATCTGATAAGGGGTTGATATCCAAAATTTATAGAGAATTTATAAAACTCAGCACCAAGAAACAAACAATACAATTAAAAAATGAGCAGAGGACATGCAGATAGCCAATAGACTAGATATGAAAAGATGCTCAGTGTCACTAATCATCAGAGAAATGCAAATTAAAACCACAATGAGCTATCACCTCACACTTGCCTGAATGGTTATCATAAATAAATCCACAAACAAGTGTTGACAAAGATGTGGAGAAAAGGGAACCCTTGTGCACTGTTGGTGGGAATGCAGATTGGTGCAGCCATTATGGAAATAGTATGGAGAGTTCTCAAAAATTTAAAAATGGAACCACCTATGACCCAGCAATTCCACTTCTGGATATATGTCCAAAGAAACACAAAACATTAATTCAAAATAATAAATTCATGCCTATGTTCATTGCAGCATTATTCACAATATCCAAGATATGGAAGCAACCCAAGTGCCCATCAGTAGATGAGTGACTAAAAAAGTAGTGGCACATATATATAATGGGATGTTATTCAGCCATAAAAATAATGAAAATTTACCATTTGCGGCAGCATAGATGGACCTAGAGGGTATCATGCTAAGTGATGTAAGTCAGTCAGAGAAAAACAAATACCATATGATTTCACAAATGAACAAAATGAGCAAACAAAATAGAAACATTTATAGGTATAGAAAACAGACTGACAGTTGTCAGAGGGAAGAGGGAGGCTGGGTGAAAAAGGTGGAGGGTTAAGCAGTTCAAATTGGCAGTCACACAATAGTCATGGGGATGTAAAGTACAGCATAGGGAATGGAGTCAATAATATTGTAATAACTATTGGTGCCAGGTGAGGACTGGAAATATTGGGGGGAACACTTTGCAAAGTATATGATTATCTAACCACTATGCTGTACACTTGAAACTAAGACAAATCAATATTAAATGTAAAAAATATAATAATAATAATTAAAAGTAAATAAATTTTTAAAAATCTTTATCCTTGGTGTCTGACACAATGTGTGTCACATAAGTCACTCAACACAGGATAGCTGGTATTATTTCAATAAAACAGTAGTAAATCATGTGTGGAAAACCACCTATTGTCTTCACTAGCAGAGAGGTGTAGACAGAGAACCCGGAAGGCTGGTGACCTTTGAAGCCCTAGCAAAGGTCAGAGCTGTGCACCACCTCTGTTAATCCAGATAATGGTAGCTGAAGCAACCTCCCCACCTTTAGGCATGTAAATCCTTATTGATAAGAATAGTCTGTGTGTCACTGGAACCTCCCTGCCTAAGGGCTATACTATGGGTGGATCCCGAACCAAATAAAAGCTTGGTGCGGCCTGAGCACCAGTGGAAGTCTTTCCTCTTGAGTTGGACTTACCCGCCTGGCCCCCATTATTTCCAAATTATCTCTTGTCTTTTCTCTTTCATTTGTGTGCAGCTCCTCTTCCAGATCCTGAACCCTAAACCACGTGGGACGTGGGAGGGAAACATTTACAACAGACATGGGGAGGAAAGTTAGGTATCATTTAAATTAGTATGGATTATTTACAAACTAAATATTGTTTACTTTTCAATTTCATTTTTTTCTTCTGTTGATTGCTTTCTAACATAACTTATTTTCAAACTGCTGATCCCTAAGGTTGGTAAGAAAGAATAGGAGAAAGAAAAGAGATGGAAGTGGGGGAGAACATACTTAGAGAAATTCACACCTCCCAAAAAATTGATGAGGGTTTTACATGCTTAGATAGCCAAATGTCATCACAGATTCCCTTAGTGGCCTGAGATGAAGCATCCATAGTCCCGAGTCTCTGCACGAGAGGGACACAAAGCACATCTCCTTCAGTAAGGGGCTGCACGTATTCATTAATGCTCACAGTGTTCTTTGAGGATGAACATTTGCACATAAATCCTTATTAGTATTAGATATGCTCTGTATAATAAGCCCTAGGTGTGGAATTTATGCCATGAATCAAGTAACATGGCCCAAAAGTAGTAAAGCATGCCCTAGCTGGTTTGGCTCACGAGGCAACCAATCAGTATGTTTCTCTCACATTGATATTTCTCTCTGTCTTTCCCTCTCTCTCTTCCACTCTTTCTAAAAATAAATGAAAAAATATCCTTGGGTGAGGATTAAAAAAAAACAACAAGTAGAAAAGCATGCATGATGTACATGTTCAGCACCTACATGAATCATATAATCAATAGTTCCCAAATGCTCATTCCAGACTGAACTATCAATAATATGAGTTTTAATCCTTTTTGTTCATTCCAGTGTGACTGTGGGCACACTGTAAAGTTTTGTGATGCCTATTTAATGCACTATTCACTTCTGGAAGATTTCCTTTTTGTGTATGTTAGTTATATTAAAAAGACCCCATTCTGATGTAATTTCTTTTTCCAGTGAAGGAAAAAGTTGACAGCACTAAGAAATTTCATATATTTCATTTTATGAGCTTTGAAATGCTAGGTTTTACCATTATTCATCCATTGTTGAGGTAACAACTATTATAATGATAATAATTTCTTCTGTTACTTTTCTTCAGTTTGGATGAAGAGTCCTCAAGCTCTTTATAAGAAAGAGCTACTTTCACTTGTCTAAAACAGGGAAGTCTTTATAGGTGACTGCAGGCCTGGTGCATGACATTTGTGCACTGGCGGGGAGGGGATCCCTCAGCCCAGCCTGTGCCCTTTCACAGCCTTGGAGCCCTTGGGAGATGTCCGACTGACGGTGGTGGATCGGGCCTAAACCATCAGTTGGACATCCTTAACGCTGCAGCGGAGGCTCCTGCCATTGCCACTACGCTGGCCAGCCTTCAGCCAGGCTTCCGGCTGATACCCTCTAGGACCAGTTAAGCTGTCGCAAATGGTAAATTTTCATTATTTTTATGGCAGAATAACATCCCCTTAGATATAGGTGCCACTACTTTTTTAGTCACTCATCAACTGATGGGCACTGGGGTTGCTTCCATATCTCGGATATTGTGAATAATGCCGCAACGACCATAGGCATGAATTTATTA
>NW_005871146.1:231119-233764 GCF_000147115.1 Myotis lucifugus | reverse complement strand
GGGGAGGGTGTGTGTTGCACTTACTTATTTCTCAGTATGGTGTGTGGGATGAATGTTGATATTACCACTGGCTATCCTTTATGGAGCCCTTACTCTGTCATGTTGAGATTTTTTTTTGGAATTTTACTTGCTTTATGTATGATCCTCACTACTGTTTATGGAAAACATTCTTACACCCCTTTTACAGAATGAGAGAATTGAAGTCCAAATTCCACACAGCTATTAAGAGGCAGACCGTGGATTTAAACCCACTCACTTTAAGTGATCCTTGCATACTATGCTATATTAGAGGACACGCTGCTTTTTTAATATTTCAGCCTGTAAATCAAAACAACAATGTGGTACCATCTCACACCTGTCAGAATGGCTATCATCAACAGATCAACAAACAAGTGCTGGTGAGGATGTGGAGAAAAAGGAACCCTCGTGTACTGCTGGTGGGAATGCAGACTGGTGCAGCCACTGTGGAGGACAGTATGGAGTTTCCTCAAAAAACTAAAAATGGAACTCCCATTTGACCCAGTGATCCCACTTCTAGGAATATATCCCAAGAAACTAGAAACACCAATTAGAAAGGATATATGCACCCTTATGTTCATAGCAGCACAATTCACCATAGCTAAGATTTGGAAACAGCCTAAGTGCCCATCAATAGATGAGTGGATTAGAAAACTGTGGTACATCTACACAGTGGAATACTATGCTGCGGTAAAAAAGAAGGAATTCTTACCATTTGCAACAGCATGGATGGTACTGGAGAGCATTATGCTAAGTGAAATAAGCCAGTCAGAGAAAGATAAATACCACATGATCTCACTCATTTGTGGAATATAATGAACAACATAAACTGATGAACAAAAACAGATCCAGAGACAGAGAAGCATCAATCAGACCGCCAAATCTCAGAGGGAAGGTAAGGGAGGGTGGGGGTAAGGGGGAGAGATCAACCAAAGGACTTATATGCAAGCATATAGGCCTAACCAATGGACACAGACAACAGGGGGGTGAGGGCATGAGTGGTGGTGGGGATGGGGGGTGATGTGGGGATAAGGATACATATGTAATAACTTAATCAATAAAAAAATTTTTTTAAATTAAAAAAACAAATAAAAATTTCAGCCTGTGAGTTGAACATGTCATTTAACTATTACAAGCACTTGTTTCCTCATCTGTAAAGTAGAAGTGTGAAAATAGTTAATCTTTCAAGTCTATTTTTCTCTAACATTCTACAAGGAGAACAGAGGCAGGGAACACACTCCCTGCTGCGGTGGAGCTGTCCAAGGTCCTGACAAGATTGGAGCCAATAAAGCAATAATCAGCTTATCAAAGGAAGAAACACAAGAGGCCAGAAATGCTTCCATTTATAAAAATCTTGCTGTTATTCTCTGCGTCTCTTAAGTAATTAAGCAAGCTATCTTTTACTGCTGAGTGTATGGATTATGTCTGGAACAAGCCACTGCAAATTAAAGGTGCAGGTAAACTTGCACACCCTCTCCTTTCCCCCTCTCCTGAAATAGCTCATGTGTTCTAGCCAAATGAGCAGTAGAACATTTTTACTTTATTTTTTATTCTTTTGCCTTGAAATATCAATTCTTTTTCTGTGCTACAGATGTTTGTGAGCCTGATTTTCCAAGCTTAGCCACCTTAAGAACCAAGAACCAGCTCATTAATGTGAAGAGTTCTCTAAGAAAACCAAGTAAGTTCCTTTGTTTTAGCACATTTTCACTGTCTCTGCCATTTACTCATAGGGATATATATCACGTGTGTGTGTGTGTGTGTGTGTGTGTGTGTGTGTGAAGGGACATATTTATTGTGTAAGCAGTGATACCAATTTCACTTCAAAAAAGATGTAGTGGATACAGGGATGCAAAAAACATATTAAGATAAGCAACTACCATACGTTTCTTTATTGATCATAGCTAGTTACTGAATTGTGTGCCATCATTTTTTATCATTAATTTAACTTATAAAATGACATTAATAAACCTCTGGGGGGGAAAGACATTTAAAAAACCTCTGGTATTTTGAAATCATTTACTGCATGATGATCTTTTCAAGTTAAAAAAAATGCTTAAAAGCATAAGATGATTCCAAACATATGGAAATAGTATATCCTATTGATAATCCTATTTAATAAAAGCCTAATATGCTAAGTGTCCAGTCATCTGGTAGGCTGGTCATCCATTCAACCAATCAAAGTGTAATATGCTAATGATATGCTAAGGCCGCTCAACCACTCACTATGACGTGCACTGACCACCAAGGGACAGATGCTCCGACTGGTAGGTTACTTCCTGCTGGGGTCCAGCTGGTCAGGACTGAGCAAGACAGGCTGGACATGCCCTGGAGCCCTCCCTCAGTCCCTCCCTGGCTGGCCAACCTCCCACGTCCCTCTCTGGCCCTGATTGTGCACCAGTGGGGTCCCTCGGCCTGGCCTGTGCCCTCTCACAATCCGGGACCCCTCAGGGATGTCGGAGAGCCGATTTTGGCCCAATCCCACAGGCCAGGCAGAGGGACCCCACTCGTGCACAAATTCATGCACCAGGCCTCTAGTTAATTATCAGTTAAAACATGTTAATAGGATGTATTGGGACTGCAGTGCAAGTAAAATCCAAAAGTATCAGTGTACATTATGAATGATCACT
>NW_005871146.1:208394-230839 GCF_000147115.1 Myotis lucifugus | reverse complement strand
GCAGGGAGCCTAGTATCTGGACTAAGGGAGCCCAGCTCCAAAGACTAAGATTGACCTGTGGGAGAAAGGAACATTTCCCCCAACTCATGAGCAAATAGACAGGCTCTAGAACTGGGTGGTCTGAAGGAAACAGAAAGTTATTTGGGCTCCTAAAGAGTTGGCAACTTTGGGAATGTTAGAAGCAGCCCGCTAGGCAGGCACAGCATCCTCCCAGGAAGCAGTGGCAGAAATGACTGGCAGGAAATGTAGGGAGCCCAGCATACAGGGTGGATGTCCACAGGCCTGGCCAAGCAGCTGTGAGAAGCTTGTGGAAATAGAATCAATTCCTCAGAAGGCAGCAAGGACCTAGGGAGTGAATAAATTTAGCTCTGTTTGGGGAAAATCATCCAAATCAGTTGTATTTTTGTCTCATTATTGTTTATATTCATTTAATATTTAATTTTCAATTCTATTAGTAATGCATGAATATATGCTTCTTTAGAAAACAGTCAACAATTAGAGAAAGACTAAAATCCCATTTGCATCACCCCCAAACCTGATTCCCTCTCCCTTTTTCCAGAATAATCACAATTGATTCCTGCTATATATTTTTTAAATATATTTTTATTAATTTCAGAGAGGAAGGGAGAGGGAGAAAGATAGAAACTCAATGATGAGAGAGAATCATTGATTGGCTGCCTCTTACACGCCCCACACTGAGGATCTAGCTCACAACCCAAGCATGTGCCCTTGACTGGAATTAAACCCAGTATCCTTCAGTCCACAAGCCGATGTTCTAGCCACTGAGCCAAACCGACGAGGGCTATTCCAGAAGAAAAAATATTGTCTGGAAGTCAATGTAAATACAAGTTGTTGTTGGTTTTTTGTGTGGTTAATCTTTACCCCAGGATATTTTTTTCTATTGATTTTTAGAGAGAGTGGAAGAGAGAGAGAAATATCAATATGAGAGACCCACATTGATTGGTTGCCTCCCACACATGCCCTGATAAGGCCCAGGATTGAGCCTGCAACCCAGGTACATGCCCTTGACCACACTTGAACCCGCAACCCTTCAGTACATGAGCCGATGCTCTAACCACAAACCGGCTAGAGTGAAAATACAAGTTTTAATATTGCCTTAAAAAAACAAACAAACACCTGAAACACCAAGAATATAGGCAATGCAAAACAGGCAAAGAAAAGAGAGCTTCAGCTGGGATGTTGGGAACATTTACCTGTGCAAGCCCATCCCTGTAAGTACAACGTTTCTCAGTGAAGAGAAAATGGAGAGAAAGGTTTGGGCCTAAATGGAAGAAAGAAAGAAAAATCACGTCCCTGAGGTTGTAGCTCTGTAAGGCAAGCCTCTGCTGATAATGTCTAATCACCTCTTCCAGAAACTGTTTTAGTCTTTCATGTTGATGATGTATGAGAGTTACAAGGTGAAAGGCTGGTCAGCCAACATGGGTGGCCTATTAACAGTTTATCAGGGGACTGATATTTAAAGATTTCTGTATATATAATAAAATTCCCTGGTTTGAAATGTTTCACAAAACAGACAGATTCTTAAGGCATAGAATCACTAGTCAAGGCCTCCATGTGCTTGTTAAGTCTTTCTGCACGTGTCTGAATGGAGCCATGTGATTCTCATTTCATTTAATGGGTCAGGTGCTCTGACTGCTCTGAAGTAGCAGTCTGGCAAGTGGGACTTTCATGGCCTAAGAGAGTTAGTGCAGCTTCCAGGCGGCTTACAGGTCAGGGGCAGAGTCCTTGGTATCAGGGCTTTTTGTTCTTGTTACCAGATGGACACACAACTCAGAATGGATGACTTGACAGTTCCCTGAAGTGCCAGGCAGATGAGAGGGGAGTTCCTTCACATATGTGGAAGGTCAGTCAAAGATGAGTGAGCTGGATATCTGTGTCTGGTAGGTCCCACGTTCATGGAGGCCCCTGCTTTTGCAGCCAACATGCTAGGACACTTGGACAATCACCTCTGCACTGTGCTTTCCTTCCTGTGAGAAAACATGCCATGAGCTCTAGAGAGAGATCACCCGTGCTTTCTCCTCAGCTCCAGTGCTCAGGCTACCTTTGTGTCTGAAAAGTTTGAGCGGAGTATTCCTTAGAAGTTGTTTGGCAGCTCGGTTATTTTTGGAAGGATGTGTTCAAAGAAATGATTGAGGGTTGGAGGTTATGATGACCACATACCTTGAGGGGAATGGGTCTCTGGCCTACTATCCTGAGCCTCAATTCTGTATTGCCCTGGTGTGTGTGGGCATCATGGAGGATTTAGGGAGAAGAGGAATCCTCACTTGGGGAAACCTACAAAGCTGGGGTCCCTCAAACCCACTCCTAACCATCAGCTTCCAGACTGAGATTCAGGTCTATCTAGTCAACAACCAGGGAGCCAGGCAGGATGAGGATCTCAGCAAAAGTGCAACCCAGGCCCTGCCCTTGAGGGAGCCAAAGCTATGTCCCTAAGCAGATGGGGATATCTGATGTGTTCACCTGCTGTCACATGCACACCACACAGGCTTGGTCCATAGCAGGTGCTCAATATTGATGCATTAATACAAGTAGTAAGTATGGCCAGGTGATGGAGGCAGGAAGGGTAAAGAGTATGCATGCATGTGCAGGGCAGAGGTGGAGGGGTCAAGGAGGGTTTAGAGAAGGATTTGTAGAGATAGAATGTGACAGCCTGTGTTTGAGAGCACCAGCTTTGGAATCAGGCAGGCCTGTTTTAAACCCTGACTGCCACTTACTAGCTGTGTGACCACGGGAAAATCCCTGAGTATTTCTGAGCCTCAGTTTCCTCATTTGCAAAATGGAGTTAATAATACCTACCTTGCAGGATTGCTGTACAAATGAAAGAAGATTCCCTACATTAAACACTTTAACACAGTGCCTGATCCATTCAATAAGCAGAGGCAATTTCTATTATGTGAAAGAAATTTTAAAAATTATGTGTTCAGGGAACAAGTAACTTAATAAAGCTGGAGCTGGCCACAGGTGTGTCAGCCAAGAGAGAGGAGGCTGGAGGGGCAGGGTCATCTTGTAAGAAGCTTGTAGATCAGAGTGTGGGCTCTGATCTAAGTCCAGAGAGAGCCAGGGAAAGGTTTAACTGGGATAGAAGTGAGTGGTGGGCTGACAGCCTGTTAGGTTGGATAGTAGAATAGAGAAGGGGACAAGAGGAGAGAGCCATCCCTACCCATGCATGTAGAGATGGAAACACAATGGAAACACAGTTATTTGCTGTAGGCTCCTGAAGTGATTGGAAGAGAGCAAATAAGTGCAAAAATCCTTGCTTTCCAGCCCTTGGTAGTGTCCCAAGGTCTGGCATACTTTTGTTAACTTTGCATATAGACATCTTAACGATAAGGGGCATTTTCCTGTGCTAAGTTTAGATTAAATGCATAAAGATTAAGTGCGCAGGAAGCTGGCCTGGAGCTGCACACACAGTGGGCTGCCGTTTAATTGGACTCTTCTCACTCTGATTCTCCCACTTGCTATTAAGAAGATCTAGGAGGACACTTAGTACCTACTTCCAAGTTTCCTGCAATCTTCAGAGGTGAATAAAGAAGATGTAGGGACACAAACACTGATCTAAGGGGGGGGAGGGGGGGAATAAGAACTTTCCAAAACAAGAGTTCACCACTTACCAGCTCTTTGATCCGAGAGGAGGTCACAGGCCTCTGTTTCTCCATCTGTAAAATAGGAAAAACAGTGCCTACCTCATTAGGGCTGTTGTGAGGACTCACAAGAGAAAATGCCCGAGTGCCTGACACTAGGCCAGGCAGTCAATGACGATGATGGTGAGAGAGACCCTAATGCCTACCAACGAGGACTCAGAGATGGAGACTCCAGAATAGAAAAGCAACAACCACAACACATCTCTTCTGCTGTCTCTTAAAACATACACACATACACACAAACAAAAATTTTTAAAAAAATTTTTCATTCGGGGCCTTCTCTGTGCAAAATTTCAAAATGGGTAAATTTATTTTTGGCTTTCACTATCCTTAACTTTTCTTTTAAAATTGTGTTAAAATACATATAGTTAAAATGTACCTTCTTAACCATTTTTAAGTGTATAGTTTAGTAGTAGTGTTAAGTATATTCTTATTGTTATGTAATTAATGTCCAGAGCTTTTTCATCTTGCACAGCTGCAACTGTGTATCCATTAAATACTAGCTTCTCACCCCCTTCCCCCCACCCTGGGCAACCACCATTCTACTTTCTGTGTCTATGACTTTGACTACGCTCTGTGCCTCATACAAGTGGGATCATATCATATTTGTCTTTTTGTGATGGGCTTATTTAATTTCAAGTCGCAAAATGCCTTCAAGATTCATCCATGTTGTAGAAGGTGTCAGAATTTCCTTCCTTTTTAAGGTTGAATAATATTCAATTGTAAGTGTATTCCATATTTTGCTTATTCATTCATGAATCAATGGACACTTGGCTTGCTTCCACCTTTTGGCTATAGTGAATAATGCTGCCATAAACATGGTGTGCAAATAATTCTCTCTCTGTTTTATGATCCAAGTTGCTGGTGTTTTCACCCTTGCTCAAGGTCTGTCATCAGGAAGGAAGATCTGAGGAGTCATTAACACCTTGGTGCAAATGTGCCTAATGTGTTAGCACTAAATGAGAGCCTGAATTTTAAAAAGAGGACCAAGGGGAAAAGAACAGAAGAAAATGCATATAAAATTGTGGAGTTTCAGGCTGAGGTCCCTGGGTGGGTGCCTAATGGGACACCTCCGAGCTGCCTGGGGCTTCTCCACCAATGAAAGCAGAACTCTGTTTCCATTAGACCAGAACTTCCTTATGTGCCAATTCACAACAGAGGCCATTTTAACCATTCAACTCACAGAGGAAATATAAACACCAAGCAAACACTCATCTGTGATCATTTAATTTTTATACTGGGAGGGGAACTCCTTGTAATATACTAGAGAGAGCTCATTTTCTCAAATTGTGGCTCAAGTCAAACCCCAGGACATTCCTTCACATTGAGCCTTTCCCTCACTCTGGCATCTCACCCAGTTCTAATCCTTCCCTCTTCCTCTATGTGGGTTTACTCATCTCTGTTATCTTTTCCTTATGACAGGCTCCTGCTCCGCTTTGCCACACCTGTCAATTCATTCTCCTCTCCTAGTTAACCACCATGATTACATTGTTGCCTGGAACACAAATCCTCCTACAGCCAAAGATGTGCAACCTAGGAAGTATGTGTCTTCCTACAGACTTCCTGCCCTGTGGGCTCAGAGAAGGCTAATCAGCTGCACAAATTCTTGGTTGCTCAATGAAATCTTTCTTCAGCTGTAATGGCACAATCACAACCTGTCACATTCAGTCCATGTGCTTCCTTTTTGCTTGCCTCTCAGATCCCCCCACTCATCCGCTCTACACAGACTGGGGGTGTAGGCTTGCCTGGAAAACAATGGGACATCAAATCGAATCATCAAGTCGGGAAGGCAAACAACAGAATTTGAAGCCACAGTCAAGGTTAATTATTGAGTGTTGGGATGGCTGACCAAGAGTGAGTGAGTGACGGTGCGGGACTGGTAAGTAGGGGTGGAGGGTGGCAGAGGAGAGGGATGGGTGCTGGAAGAGTGGACCCAAATTCAGGTAATGATGCAAAAATGAAAGAGCAGGAACCAGAGGCCCAAGGAGGAAATGGATATGCGGATTTAATCCTGTAATAGCTTCCTGCTGACTGCTCTTAAAAGAATGGGTCTATTGCTCAGCTATGTTTTGAAGATATTTCCTTTCTGTAAGACTTTCCATCCTCAGGCAAGACTCTCACGATATTTTAAAAATATCTTCCCCAGACCAGTTAAATACAAGTTTCTGAAGGTGGGACCCAGGCATTAAATGAAAACAGCAGTTTTCCAGATGCTGTTCAAGTCACCAGAACTGACCACTGCTTCAGCCACTCTCGAGGGACATCTCTCCATACTTCCTCCAGAGAAATCTCCCAGTGTCTTGCTTTAGAGCCCTTCCGGGGCTTTTCTGAACTTGACCTCCATCCCTGGAGCCAGGGCCCAGCCCATCTCAACCTCAGTGGCCTGCGGCTTGCCTCTTCCTTCTTCCTGTCTCCCTCACTGCTTTTACTGTGACGTCTTTGGGCATTGCAGGGTGTAGCCTGATTCACTCCTGCAGTACAGAGGCCCCGAGGAGGACCAGGTGCAAGCATGGGAAGGAGTCCCACCCGGCAGGCAGAGCATGACATCTGAGGGACAGGAGGCCAAACCTGAGTGAAGCCCAAAGCAGGGGTCGGGGGTTGGAGGGGCCCCAGGAGGCAGGGGTAGTTACAGTCAGAGGTTCAAGCAAACAGAAAGATCACAGACCAGAGCAAGCTCCCAGCCACGGATCTGTGGCCCCAGAGCCCTAAAAGGACTGATGATCGAGCCTGCTTGGGCAGGTAGAATGTCAATCCTGGCCCCAGACTGGCTCCATCCCAGTTTTCAATAACAAGGATCTAGAAATCTGCCAGTGCATCCCCTCTCCTAAGGCACAGTCTCTGCCCAGGGAGTATTGCCACAGCCCGGGCCCGTGCTCTCAGCAGAGCTGACACAGTCCTTGGCTGCCTGACCCTGGAGGGCCCTGGAGGCCAGTGGGTGGGCTAGGCCACCTGTTGTGCAGGCTTTTCTGCCGCATTTTGTGCCTGGCCTGCCTGCTGCTCTGCTGCGCCTCCCTTCCTCACGTTTGGGACTCCCTTGCTGACCTGGTTCTTTCTGCATTGGCCTGCTCTCCTGAGGCCATCAGTGCCGGGCCCTGACACAGCCCCTCTGGGCACCTGCACCAGCTTGGCATCAGTGACCTGCCACGCCCCATTGTCCCATCTGGACTAGATATGTAACTGTGAGCCCCTTCCCAAGGCACCGCCTCTGCTCCTACTGTTGCAGAAGACCCCAGAAAAACCACGTGACGCTTTAAAGAAGTGGAGGAACACTGTTTTAATTACACCAGCGGACTCCGGGAATAATTTCCAAATCAGAATGAAGAAACATGCAGAGAGCCTGTCTATATATATCCCACTGGGGCCTTTGTCTTTCAGATATGGTTCCACCCTCTTGTCGGCTTACAGGAAGGCCCCCAGGTGTTGGGGGTTCCCAGGTCATATCTGATGATCTGTCCTGGGGCCAGCGATGAGATGCGCTCCCTCCCCCCCCAAGGCAGTGCATTGTTCAGTTTTTATGGCCTGACAGGCCTTGCAAGACCAGTTTCCTCCTGTGGACGAAAGGGGCCACATGCTGACCTGACAAGCTCAGGAGAGGCCTGCATGGCAGTTCTGCAGACTCGGAGACCTAAAGTAACCACAAAGGATGGTCTGAAATTAAACTTTAACTAAAAGCAGTTATGGTGGGCAGTTATGTCCTAGGCCAGTATCTTCACTGACAAGATCAACTTTGATCCTTACTGAGCCCATTTGCCTTTTTGCCTCTAAGATAACATACCCTTGAAATGTCTGGGTAACTTGTAACTTCCCTTTTTTCTGGAGCCCCTGGGGCACAACCAAATGTTCTGGGCGCCAGGACAAATACTACAAATTCCTTCATTGTTATCATGCAAATTGTTGACTGTTAACTGTCTTACATCTACCTGGGTAAAAGAAGCATGTATCCATCATTTTACTTTTATCCTATCACAGAGGTTTCCCCGCTTCGCTTAATCCCACCTCCTTAAATCTGTCACCAATGAATTTCATGTATAAATACGGATGTAACCCTGTCATTCTCCGGAGCACTATCTCAATTCGTTGAGGTTCTGCTTCCCGGCATATGTCGACAGTTTGGCTCAAATAAACTCACAAAAATTCTTTACAGGTTTCAATGGTTTTTACGTTGACACTCCTCACTACTTCCTCCTATATTCAGTCACTTCCAGGGCCTTCCTCCTTGATTCAGACCCCCAAAAGAAACCCCCTCCCCCATCTTCATGCTTTGCCTCTGGCCTCATGTAACTTCCTCTTAGGAGACAATACTGAAAGAAGTTTTAGGGGTAAAGTAGGCAGATTTAGGGCGTTTTAGGAATGAGGATGGTCCATGGGGAGGAATACATAGATGGAGACTTGAAGACACCAGGGTGTTTATCTTACTTGTACAGAGGATAGAGAAATGCCACAGGCAGATAGAAATATTTCTGGCCTAAGTGATTAAAACAGCCATAAATCAAGGACAGACAGGGGTATTTCTGGTTTCAGGAATTAAAACAGCCATAAACCAAGGACAGTCGGAGGTAACTCTGGCCTGAGCAATTAAAGTGACCGTAAGTTAGACCAAAAGTAGCCCTGACCTGAGCAGCTGGGGGAGCTATAAGATAAGGCTTTTTCTGCCAGCACAGCTGGGAGAAGACCATGGGAAAAATCAAAAGTGACTCCGACCTAAACAGATAAGATGACCAAAGGAGGTGGGGGTCCTGGGAGCTGATCACAGGGCTAAGGTCCCACGGTAGAAAGGGAGGGTCTCCAACCTATTTAATGCCTCAAGACAAAGAAAGCAGTGGTCACCCTTCTTAGGGGCCCCTCTGTCCGTCACGAGAGACAGAGTTTTAGGCTTAGAATTTAGAATTAAGGTTTCAGAGGTAATGTTTGCTTGCAATAAAGTTTCTGTACTTTTCACCTATCACCTGTTAACGTAAAAAAACCATTGAAACCTGTAAAGAATTTTTGTGAGTTTATTTGAGCCAAACTGTCGACATATGCCGGGAAGCAGAACCTCAACGAATTGAGATAGTGCTCCGGAGAATGGCAGGGTTACATCCGTATTTATACATGAAATTCATTGGTGACAGATTTAAGGAGGTGGGATTAAGCGAAGCAGGGGGAAACCTCTGTGATAGGATAGCAGGATCAATTAACATGATAATGAAGGAATTTGTAGTATTTGTTCTGGCGCCCAGAACATTTGGTTGTGCCCCAGGGGCTCCAGAAAAAAGGGAAGTTACAAGTTACCCAGACATTTCAAGGGTATGTTATCTTAGAGGCAAAAAGGCAAATGGGCTCAGTAAGGATCAAAGTTGATCTTGTCAGTGAAGATACTGGCCTAGGACATAACTGCCCACCATAACTGCTTTTAGTTAAAGTTTAATTTCAGACCATTCTTTGTGGTTACTTTAGGTCTCCGAGTCAGCAGGACTGCCATGCAGGCCTCTCCTGAGCTTGTCAGGTCAGCATGTGGCCCCTTTCGTCCACACACCTTTTGTCCGTGGCTTCATTCTTCAAGTCCATCTGGACAAGAACCCAGGAAAGAAATCACCCTGATCAATAAAACAACCCAAATCAATACTTAGAGAGAACCATTTAAAATCAGACTATAGATAAATACTAATGACATGGAAAGATGTTTGGGTGGGTGCTAGGTGAAAACAGCAGATTGCAGGGTAGTTTGTATTTGTATGTGTTCGCCCCAGCTATGTAACGCATGCACAGGAAGGTCTGCAAGGACCCTCAGCGATATATGAAGGGGGGCTGACATGGGGAGGGGGGTGTTGTGAAATTATGGAAGTCCTTAAATTTTCTTCTTTTTGTTTATCTCTATCATCTAATTATTCTGCAGTAAATATGCATCGCTTTTTAAATAAAGAAAACAATAAAAACATGTTATTTTTCTAAAGAAACCACGTAAGGTAACTCCGGGGGTCCTGGTTCTCAGAAGCAGGCAAAGGTCCAACTGAGAGCGCTGACTCTAACGCAAAGTCAAATTAAAAACTAGAGGTTGCTTCAAAGCCCAAAGTCTTGGGCCCAAGCCCCTAAGGGCAGGGTAAGAGTTGTTTAAGGCTGTTAACTATTAGCAGCTTGCCTGGGTTTGAATTCCAGCTCACCACTTGATAGCTGTGCAGCCCTGGGCAAGTTGCTTAACCTCTCTGTGTATTGTTTTTCTGATAAGAAAAATAGGATAAGATTATTGTATGGATAGTCTCATTAGGAATATTTTGAGGATTAAATTAATCTTATTAGGTAACATTTACTTTAAATGGTGCCTGGGACGCAGTAAGTATGCAATCAATGTTAGCTATAACGGAAGACAAGGCAGGCAGGGCTGGGTCAAGAACCACCTGGCCCTCTCACAGCCTTTGCATTTCTCCTTTTTATCTCCCAGCATTCCCACCATTCTTTATACTCCATCTCCAATGCCACATCCTTCATTCAAGCCTTTCTTTTTTGAGTCTCCAACCAGGAGCAACCCCCCTTTCCCCAGCATCCATCTGCCACTCCACATCAGGCCCCCAGTCCTGGAGGCACCCTGACTTCTCTGCCAGTTATTCGTGCACTTGGTTTAGTCCCTCTTTGGAATCATACGCTGGGAAGCTGTGTCGTGCCTTCCATGCTGTGGTGCACATTAACTATTTGAGTTGAATTGTGTGCTCTGAAGATGGTCCCTTTGCCCTCCAAAATGCTAACTGAAATCTCCCATCTGGGCACTGTGACGTGCTGAGATTGACTGCTTCACTGGAAGTGTATATAACCTGTTGCTTCACGTGCATAAGAAAGATTAATGGCACACCTAACATTATGCTCTTTGGTCACATGTAAAAGCTACATGAGTTCCCCGGCTGGCATGGCTCAATGGTTGAGGATCAATCTATGATCTAGGAGGTAACAGTTCGATTCCCAGTCAGGGCACATGTCCTGGTTGCAGGCTCAATCCCCAGTGGGGGGTGTGCGGGAGGCAGTTGAACAATGATTCACTCTCATCATTTATGTTTCTATCTCTCTCTCTCCCCTCTTCCTTTTTTTCTGAAATCAATACTATATATATGCATATATCTATAATATAAAAGCCTAAGTGACTAAATGACCAAACAACCAGTCGACTGGTCACTATGATACGCACTGACCACCAGGGGTCAGACACTCAATGCACAGATCAGGCTCCCTCCTGTTTGGATAGGGCCTGCAGGGATCCGGCCGAAACCAGCTATCTGACATCCTGAGGGGTCCCAGATTGTGAGAGGGTGCAGGCCAGGCTGAGGGACCCCACTGATGCATGAATCCGTGCACTGGGCCTCTAGTCTATAATAATAAAAGCATAGTATGCTAATTAGACTGGACAGCCGAACGACCTTCCGGTCGTCATTCCAGACTTCCTTCCGGATGAAGCCACGGTGGCGGGGGCCGAGGCAGAGGCAGTTAGAGGTGATCAGGCAGGCAGGCAGGCAAGCAGTTTGGAGTGATCAGGCAGGCAGGCAGGGTGGTTAGGGGTGATCAGGCAGGCGAGTGGTTAGGAGCCAGCGGTCCCAGATTGTGAGAGGGATATCCGACTGCCAGTTGGGATTGGGCCTAAGCTGGCAGTTGGACATCCCTCGAGGGGTCCTGGATTGCGAGAGGGTGCAGGCCGGGGTGAGGGACCCCCCCCCCCCCCCGCATGAATTTCATGCACCGGGCCTCTAATATATATATATATATATTAAATAAATAAAAGCTAAACATGTCAAAGAATACCACTATTATCATCTTTGTGATTTCCAAAGTACATTATAAATAAGACTGCAGGTTGTTTGAGTAAAGCAGTATCTGGCCACAAATTTGCAATGTCTGTGGTGGCATCTAAATGCTGAAAGTGATGGCATCGCATTCCTGGCCAATTTTAGTGCGAGAAACTGTGCAAGGCTGTGCTGTTGGCCTGTAGTCAGCAGCATTATATTTGGAGACAGAAAATGCTAAACTTGCTAGAGTTTTGTTTTATATTTGCCTCCTACATGTCTTGGCAAATAACTAGAAATCGTTTGTTATTCTCCATGTAGACCATACTTCCTTTTCAAATGTTACTGTGTTACATTTGCCAGAGAGCTGCAGAATCTTAATTGTAGTACTTATCAAAATCTGTCCCTGGGAAGCCTTAGTGCTGAGCATCTATTTGCACAAAGCTGTACATTAGCCACACACACTGAAGTGACAAATCTGACAATGAGAGCTCAATGTCACACACCTAGCAACTTTTATCTGGGTTGAACAGCATTCCTCACCACCTCCTGCCCCAGGTCCACTGAAAATTGGTCAGCATGTGCTGTTGTTGCTCTGGGCATAGCATAAATGTTCAATAAATGCTTATGGATTGGGTTGTCTTGAGGCATATAGTTAATGTCACTTTTTGAAAGGCAATAAGTGGGGCAAAGAGAAATAGTGTGGGCACATAAGGAGCCTACAGTTTTAATGGGACAAAGCATTTATGACTTGGGCTAGAGAGATGGGGAAATGTCAAGTAGGTGAAGAAAATGAAAATGCGATGGGGGGTGGTGCAGGCCCTGGAATATCGTGCCCTGTCCGTGTTCTGTGTGGAAAGGTGGAGCCATATTCTCTAAGGCATTTCTGAGCAGAAGAATGTTGGGGTGATGTGGAGGTGGTAGGCCATGTCTGCCCTGGCTTTGACCCTGGGCTCTGTTTATCCAGAAGCATTCCTGCTTTTCTCCTTGGTTCTTGGGATTTCCTCTGCCAAGGAAGAAAGTGGGAGGAAGTTCAACATGGATGGATGGATGGATGTCTACCAAGTTGGAAACAAAATTTTAAAATAATGTGGGTCAAAATGGGCAAAGTTATTGGGAACAAGATTATATTATTTATTGATTCAGAAAGGCTTTCACTTTCCTTTACAATTAAAAAAATATAATAGGGACAATTTTCCAAGAGAAAATGACTTCATTTTCAATCATCTAAAGAGAAGTATTACTATTTGTATTGCATGTGGGGATGAGGAGGGGAGAGTAATAGACTAATGTTCTCTTAAATTTCAGCTCCAAAGACCCGCTTCTAGGGAAAGGAAGAGAGGAGGAAGTGTAGACACATGGAGGGAGGATGGGACAGAGTCAAACAAGCCTAACTCCAGCGCCCAGCACCCTCGCTGCTCCCCAGTGCATGGAAGACAGACCCACTCTCACTTCTGGATGCCTGGCACTGTAAGTTCTATGGCACCTGCCCGATGGTTCTCTATTTTTCACAAAGAACAGAATTACAGAAAGATTGTGGGAACTTAGTTTCCGCAGTCTGGCTGAGCTTGACCTCTTCTCTGGGTTTCCACCAGCAATTGAGTGGGAAACTGCTTTTAGCAGGGCCTCGCTGCAATAATCTATAAGTCATTAACTGTAGCTATATTTAAACCTACAAGGATCAATCTCTAAGATTCCGACAACTGTTATTGACAAAGAGGCCAGGTCCTCACAAAGTCCTTAAAAAACAATGATTCTAGATCTAGGCGTCGGAATTTGCACTTCCCCCACCCTCCAATGCTGACTTTTCCCTGGGGCTGGGATGGATGCGCCACGCCCCCCCCCCCCCCCCCCGTTGCAGTTCCCCCCCCCCCCCACACACACACACATTCTTCTTAAGAGCCCCTGCGATTGATTGGAGAGTCTTACAAGCAGGCCTGTGATATAGCTCATATATTTGGGGGCAGATACAAGATTAGAAACCATTGTAGAAATACAGTATAAGTTGAGGCCAATGTTTTCCAGATAGACATTATTAAGGATGCTGGTATGTGCTGAATTGTGTACCCCCAAATTCATATGCTGAAGTCCCAAATCCCAGTGCCTCAAAATATATCTGTAATCAGAGATAAAAGCTTTAAAGATGTGATTAAGTCAAAAAGGGATTGCCAGGGTGGGTCCTAATCCAATATGGCTGGTGTCCCTATGACAAGAGGAGAAGACACCAGGGGCTCCATGCACAGAGGGAAGACCATGTTGGACACAGTGAGAGGGTGGCCACCTAAGAACCACGGAGAGAGGCCTCGGAGAAACCACCTCTGCTGACACCTTGATCTTGGACTTCCAGTCTCCTGAATGGTGAGAAAAAAAAGTCTACTGTTAAGTTCCCCAGCCGTGGGTCTTTGTATAGCAGCCCAAGCAAACAAACACAGAGGCTACATCACTTCTGGGCATGTTTATAAGTAGATGTCAAACAGACATAACTTCATGGTAGTTATTTGGGAGAGCAGATCAGAAAGTGTTTCAGACATGGTGCTGGGGGACAGATGGCACACTCCAAGGGGGTCACTGAAGAGTGTGGTGAGGAATGTGTCACAGAGGCGTGGACAGGCTGAGGGAACTGAGGAGGCATGTTGTAAACCCAGGGGCCAGCGGCAGTGGGAGGCCATTAGCAGACCTGGACCTGCAGGACAAGGGGAGGGACAGTGCTGACAGTGCTGCTGGAGCCTCCGGAGAGTGTCGCTGTAGAAGAGAGACAGAAACAGTGGCCCCAGAATGACAGGGCCTGGTGGCCCCTCTGCTCCTGCCCTCTCTGCCTCTGCCAGTGCCTCCCACAGCCTGAACTGAGAGATGATGCAGGGCACAGGAGGGCAGGGAACAGATGAGGGGGGAGTGGAGAATGGGCAGCACAGGTGAGCTTGGGAGTGTGATTATTTATCTCCCAGTAGATCCTCTGCAGAGAACCGACAGCACTCAGGACACCTCCTCACCCTGGGTTTCTTTGCCTTCCACTCCTCGCTCTTCTCACTTTAAATCTCCCTCACCCTCCCTGATTTCAGTGTTTCTTCACTGTGATCATGGCATTATTTTTCTTAGTTGCAGTTTTTTCATTTTTAAAAAATGGGAATAATAAATATCTCCCTCATGGGATTGCTGTGAAAGCCTCTGGCATAGAGCAGGTCCTCTTAATCTCATTTACTCTTGCCCACTCCCAACTCCCCTGCCCCATCTTCTCCATGCTCTTCCCTAAGCCGTTGTTAGACCCATGCCAGACTGTCTTGGTGTGTCTTCATCAGCAGCCCAGTCTGCTGGACAAAAACAGGACAGGAAGAGGATAGAAAGTGTAAGAAAGAAGTTTCATAGAGTGGCCAAAATAGAGATAAAAGTCCATTCAAGAAGAGAAGGAGGCCCGGCCTGCGTGGCTTAGTGGTTGAGCATCAACCTATGAACAAGGAGGTCATGGTTCCATTCCTGGTCAGGGTACATGCTCAGGTTGTGGGCTTGAGCCCCATGTGTTGGGTGTGCGGGAGGCAGCTGATCAATGATTCTCTCTCATCATTGATGTTTCTCTCTCTCCCTCTCTCTCCCTCTCTCTCTCCGCCCCCACCCCTTCATCTCTGAAACCAATGAAAAATATTTTTTAAAAAGGAGAGAAGGAGGTTAAAGGGGAGGAGAAGGCCACAGTAAGAAGAAGAAAGGCATAAAGGATCAATCATAAAAAAGAGACCTGGGTTCTCTGGCCCCCTTTCTCCCTAAGGTTCAAAACCCCACTTCAATGGAGTGAGGGATAGATGAATGGATGGGTGCCTGGTTAGATAAATAGGTGGATAGGTGATGGGTGCCTGGGTGGGTAGATAGATGGGTGGATGGATGGGTGAATGAATGGATGCTGGAGGCTTTGGTTTGTGCATACCTGTATATAACTGCTCTGTTTCAGTTACAACATTATGATTTGTGAGATGCAGAAAGAATTCTTAAGGATCCTAAGCCAGGCTTGGGAAAGAAATCCTTATAAGGACATCTCGGAACTATTTTGCCAGGTAATTTAGTTGATAAGAATGGATGTGAGGCCTGGCCTGCATGGCTCAGAGGTTGAACCAGGAAGTCACGGTTCCATTCCTGGTCAGGGCACATGCACGGGTTGTAGGCTCTATTCCCAGTGGGGGGCATACAGGAGGCAGCCGATCAATGATTCCCTCTCATCATTGATGTTTCTATCTCTTCCTCTCCCTTCCTCTTGAAATAAATAAAAAAATATAAGGTGAATTTTAGCTCTTGATTTTCTTCTCTAAATGGTAACCATAAATGAATCACAATCTTGCCTATTCTTTATCCTTCTTAGTTTCTCATCGAGAACATAAGTACATAAGATGCATATTATGACATAAACTTCAATCAATTTTATACCAGGAATTAGGAAAACTTTTAAAAGTGTTGGTGGGCCAGAAGAGTGCTTCTTACTCAGTACAAGGCTTCCCTCCGGCTATCCCACACAAGTGGGCAGTGTGTGGTCCAAGAGAATGGGAGCCACAAGGATGCCTCCTGGTACAACCGAAAGAATTAAGTGAATGTCAACTCTGATTAAAACACCAAAACGTGACTACTAGTAATAGAAATTAAGCTTAGATCTAGTTTTAACATGTTTAAGATAATGTCACAACACAAATTGTTTTTCCCTGAGAATCTGCCATTGCTAGCCTGGGTTGTATTGCTCGGAGTAAATAGGTCTGCTGAGTCCATTTACGTGGTAGAGCTTGCTACCATGGGGACTGCAGGACTCTTGGTTGAGGGGGCTGATGAATGAGGTCTCCTAGACCGAGCAAGGTGAAGACCAGACTCGATCAGAGAGGTCCCACCACACCATGGACATCTAATGAAGCAACGCTTGCTCTGCCTGTTTTTCTTCCTGTTTCCGTTTCTCAAGGGCAACCCTGGCTCTGCACAAATTCCCCCCAATAGAAACTAAGTAGTATGTCTTCCACTGACAAGTGTCAATAATTGAAGGATCTTCTCTGAGATTGAATTGGGCATCCTTTAGATCAGCCGTGGGCAAACTACGGCCCGCGTTTGAAATGAATAAAACTAAAAAAAAAAAAGACCGTACCCTTTTATGTAATGATGTTTACTTTGAATTTATATTAGTTCACACAAACACTCCATCCATGCTTTTGTTCCGGCCCTCCGGTCCAGTTTAAGAACCCATTGTGGCCCTCGAGTCAAAAAGTTTGCCCACCCCTGCTCTAGATGTTTGAATTAAAGAGGCAAACCACCCTGATTTCAGTTGAAAAAATTAGTGATTATCAGGGGGGTGAGATACTGTGCTGGATGTAGCAATGGCTTTGTCAGAGCATCATATAACCCTTTGCCCTCTACACTCTACACATTGTGAAAAATAGGATCAGTGATATGGGAAGCCAGGCGAGACTCAGAAATTTGTTAAAGATCTCCACTGCTGTGTGCTTTCTACTAATTTTCTCTCATTCTCTTCCATTTTGACAGAGAAGTGTGTTTCTTCAGTGCTTCACCTTTGTATCTTGAGATTATTTTAGGTACATTATTGCTCTGACTTATGTGGCTTTCACTGTCCTCTTAAAAGTTTTTAATATTCTGCCCTGGCTGGTCCCTGACTGGGGTTGGTCAGTGGTTAGAACGTCGGCCTGTGCACCGAAGGTTCTAGATTCTATTCCTGGTCAAGGACACATGCATGGGTTTCAGGTTTGCTCCCTGCCCCCAACTGGAGCACTTTCGGGAGGCAACCACTCAATGTGCCTCTCTCACATAGATGTTTCTCTCTCTCTCTCTCCCTCCCTTCCTCTCTCTCTGAAAACAATGGAAAAAATATCCTCAGGTGAGGATTAACAAAATAAAATAATTAATATTTCTTCTTTCTCTAATTTTCAGAATGCTTAGAGTTATTTCCTTTAAAATTATTTTCTTTCAATTCTATTACTTTTCAATGTTGCTTTTACTTTTTAATTTTTTTAGTCTCTATAATGTCATCTAACTTTACATTTATCTTTTCTATTTTTGTTCTTAATCTTTCATCATTTTTACTTTTGTGTCTTAGATTTTTACTTTTCTAGATTTTTTATCTCCTTTAGAGTAAATTGTACTTATCCTGTCTCTATTTTATTATTTAAACATTTTTGACTTCTAATCTTGATGTGGTTGAATAAATTCTTTTACTTAAAATGTTTACTTGATGTTTTAAAATACCATGAATTCATCTGAGCTTATTAGATTTATTCTCTTATTGAGCAACTACCTTCCCTTTTATTCTTTTCTCTGATAGTTTTTTATTTTGTGATTCACTTTAGGAATCATAGTTTAGGATTTTATTTTGGGACTCACGAGGACCGATAGGAAACACTTGGGCCAGATACAAGGCAATAGCAGAGCAGGTGGCATAGGCACCTAGAGGCAGCATGTCCTGCCTAGAAGGGCCAAATGAAAAAACCATGAAGCAAACATCTAGGATAAAAAGCAGGTATTAATAGTGCTAATTTCTGAATAGGATTCTCATTTATTTTTTCTTTTTGGTCATTTATATTTTCACAATGTACTGCTTTTGTATTAATGGGAGAAAAGTAAAAGACAACAATAAACAAACACTGTGCCAGCCCAACATTCACATCTGCTGGCCGGATACAGCCTCCAGGCCCTAGGTGTGGTCTTCATTTGTTTTCACAATGGCAAGGAACAGCTCACACTGCAAAGAGGGACGCTGGAGGCCTTGCTCCTTCCTGCAGCAAGCCTCTCACCCTCTTACTCACGCTTCAGCCTTGCAAGGATAGTGCTCCCCAAATCTTTATTGTCAGATCTCAATGCTCCTATCCGCAAAATTTCTTCCCAGTGAATCTTAAGAAGCACGTTCTACATTCCAAATGCATTGCTTCTTCTGAGCAACTGAGTTCTTTTTATTTCAGAGATACTGTGAGTCATATTTTCTTCTTTGGGTTGGCAGCTAGGAAGCTGAGAACCAAACAGGTGATCCCCTTTTAACCTCTCTTCAAAATTTCAGCATTATTTCACACATGTCCAACCCACATATTTGTTCTTTGATTTCCTCAAGAATTTTTAATTCTGTTTTGTTGAATATATATTATGAGGCATCTTATATGTTCTTTGTAATAATATAATGTATAAATAAATTGACTAAATGTGTATGACCTGCCTCAGTTTACCTCCTTGGTCTCATTTCTGTGTAACTTTCCACACCTCTCTTCACCTCCCTACACACACACACACACACACACACACACACACACACACACACACCATATATATCAGTTTCCAGGCTACCCAGAATTAACAGTGACACCTGAGTTCACCAGGCGCCCTGCATGCCTTTGCCTTTGGTATACCTTCTGCCTAGAGTTGGCTCTTTGCTTGACTTTAGGAATTTTTTTTTACTTTAGGAATTTGAATCTCCTTGAGAAGCCGTCTTCAATCAGTTTCCCTCTTTCCTGCCTTTCCACTTAAGATGCTCCTGTCTGCTCTCACAGAACCCTCTCGAATAGTATGTATCCTAATCGTAGTAGTCTTTGCTTCTCTCGATTTTCTGTAAATTCCTTGGTGGCTGAGAATTTTAATTTTTTGAACATTTCCGTTAAGTGCAAGTAAATGCTTTCCAGACACTTGCCTGCATTGAAACGAGTGACATAACATAAAATAAAAACCAGGGAGATCACTTTTAGGGGCATAAACCTTTGTTTGGGTGAGTTACTATATTTTCTATGTAAATGCTTGATCTAGTCATTTAATCATGCATCCGTTCAATGGCATTCCCTAAACTGCTTGGCTTCCCCTGGAGAGCAAGGCTTCACTTGACTGATATCTGCCCTAATAGATCCATTGGTTGGTATGGACCAGCCCTATAATCAGCTTTGCAGAGGGATAGTGCGGGTGTCAGATTCTAATAAGTAAAACTCTGCACAAATAGATATTTGACTGTGTCGTTTGTATCTTTTCATTTATACAGCACCCAATAAATTTCCTTAGCCTTCACCATAAAACTCCAGACGTTCCTTCAAGCTTGCTCTTCTTCAGTCTGCCCTGTCTCTGAAGCTTGAAATCTTGAGATAATCTGACATCTTAATCTCCTTGTTTTCTCACTTCCAGCCCAAGGATGGTACCCCTGCAGCACGTCCCACATTGCTCCTTCTCCTTGTCTCTCCTCTCTCTTCTCCAGCCCTCTCCACCTGGATGGCAGGAGCCTTCACCAAGCACACAGCACTAATTCTTCTCCACAGCGCCGGGCCCAGCCCAAGGGCTAACACACTGTTGGAGGGATAGACTGCCTTCAGTGGCTCCGCACAGCACATGCAATAATGTCTGGATTTCTTAGCAAGACGTTAATGACCCTACGTAGTTACATTCTCACAGCTTCTCCCCAACTGTGCCATTTCACGCACTGGAGTAACCCACGTCAGCTATCTCTGCTTCTCAAATGACATCTACCCTTCAAGGTTCAACATAAAAGTTACCCTTTCCATGCTTCCAGTTGGATGGGCATATTTTCCCTTTCCATGACACTCTGGTGGATTTTAATTTTTAATTTATTTCTCTCCTAAAGCCTGCTACATTGATTTTGACTTACAATTTTTACATTTGAAAACATGCCTGAGTATTGTCTTTCATGCTTGTAGGGTTCTCCTTGGTGGCAGGAAGGTGCATTATACTTGGTTCCACATCCACCAGAGCACCTTGCAACCTCGTCTCCCTTTAGAAATGTTTATTAAATATAATTAGAACTTTGTAGTAACTGAGAAAACTTGATTTTCTCTTATTGGTAGTGAGGGCTAGTGGCTGTGAGATGGGACTCACAAAGATGAATAAAGCACAGCCTTCTCTACCAAGAATGACTCGACTGAAAACTAAGACAATCAGGAAATCTTGTAGGATCTACACTAATAAAAGGAAAAGATGCAAATTGACCGTACTTTTGACACACTTACCAGCCAATCAGGAGTGAGCATGCAAATTAACCCAACAAAGATGGCGAGTTAATTTACGTACGTGGCATGCCATGGTGATGACGCAGGTGTTCTGCATGGCCCAGCCACTCCGGGCCTCTGGGCAGTGGGGAAGGCAGGAAGGCGGAAAGGCAGCTCTGGCTGGAGCGAAGGCAGTGGGGGCAGCCGGGAGAAGGAAGGCCCATTCTTGCATGAATCTTCATGTATCAGGCCTCTAGTTGTTAAATAAAAATCCTCTGTGACTCCAGACAAGTCATTTAACTTCCTTGTGTTAGACGACTTATTTGTCAAACATTCCATCTTGAAAGGCTTTTCTAAGGAAAATAAAAATTTTAAAACACCCAAATCCATCAAGATCTTTAAATGTTATAGGAAATGCCATTGCATAAATAACCCACATAGAAATGAGTTTGGAATGGTTAACTAGCAAAAGCCCCAGGCCCGATCATCCAGGGAGAAGGTCTGATCATGAAGGCAAGTCTTCAGGTAGCATCAGTCTGGGAGTCATTTGCTTCCTGTCAAATCCCGGTGGCTTATGTGACTCTGCCTTAGCACAGCACAGAGATAAGAGCCGTCTGGGCGCCGGCAGCAGGTCACTTTGCAGACACATTGCGAGAGCATGGTGTACATTTGTCTCAGGAGCCAATTAGGAACAGTAATGACCCAAGCAATAAAATAACGGTGCTGTAGTCTAACAATGGAATTTGGAGCAATTGCTCAATTTCTGTAATAATATGAAAACAGGGTATAGGTGGGGCTAAAAGCAGCGTAGGTCCCAGGCAGGGATGGACAAGTTAGAGGGTCTGTATGGGCCCAGCATGGAGTAGTTGACCTCAATAACACCAGACTACAGGATTTGATTTTTTTAAAATTCCTTATTGTACACAGGGCCATCTGGTACCCTATTTACCATTTGTTTAAATATGTAGAGTGAACCTGAGTTCACTATATAAGCTTTGGTTCAGTCATTTCCAGATACCACTTCTGCATTGTTTGCAAAATACTGACTTAAAACCATTTTCCTTCAGTTGGTGAAGGGAATGGATCTAATAAATCCACAAGAGCAGTGTGGAGAGAGGGGAGGAGAATGAAGAATATTTCCTGTACACCACTCTTATGCTCATTTTATATGAAAAAAACGGGGGCTCAGAGATGTTAAGGTACTTTCCTACGTAAACAGCAGATGTAGAGTATAAAGCCTGAGTGGCTTAATTCAAGCGCCAGTGCTCTCTGCACCCCTTCCTGCCCACTTCCCAAGGTTCTGGGACTCAGTGTGAGCGGACCATGAATGGTGTCTAATTATGGCCTATGCTTATCTTGTAACACATTCAGCAGCCACGTAACTTCAGATCCAGGTGCCTGCCCACTAGCAAGGTCAGGGCTGTGTCTGCAGATGAGGTGAGAAGCAGCTGAGAGTCTTGGGCGGAAGCAGTGAGGCAGTAGACAGTGTACACAGACTGCCAGGTAACAGCCACCCAGACTCCTTCAACCTTCTGATGCTATTGCCCTCAGCTTCATGGCCTTTGTGGCTGGGGGGTGGTGGTGGGTGGGGGGGCGGGAAAGCCTGCTTTCCACATGCTCCCCACAGAAATTTCTAAGCCTGATGCCTTGGAGCTCTCTGTCTTTAAGTGCTATTTAGGTTGCTAGGATAGTAGTTATTTCTATATCTTGATACTCCATTCAACAAATATTAACTGTACGTCTATCATGTGTTAGGAGCCAGAGGTTCCAGATGAATATAAAACAGTCCCTTCCCTCAAGGAATTCCCGTCTGGAGGGTACAGTGAAACAACTGTGGTAGGAAAGACTGCTGAAGGAGTGCAAGGAGAGCACAGGGCGGGCGGGAGGCGAGAACTGCTGGAAGGCTCCAGAGGGGTGACGGTGAGCTGCATGAGAAAGGGGAACCTCCCAGGTGAAGGAGGGCCGGGTATGCAGACAGAAAATGCCCAGGCACATGAGGAGAATATGAGTGGGGCCAGATGCTTTAGGAAAACTGGTCGGAGCCAGATAATAATTAAGGGCTTTAGTTGACTTACCTTGTGGACAGTGAGAGCCTCTCAAGGTTT
>NW_005871146.1:202365-208158 GCF_000147115.1 Myotis lucifugus | reverse complement strand
CTCTGAAGGTTTTTGAGCAGCAGAGAGGTGCAAGCAGATCTGTTTTAACAGTCACCCATAAAATAGTGTGAAAACAGGCTTAAGGGGAATGAAGCCAAGGGATACATGTTAAAAATACTGTCACAGCACCGAAGGTGATGACAGTAACCTCAGCTTGGGTGGAGGCAATGAGAAAGGGGGCAGACTTGAGAGAATTGCTGGCTGTCGTGTCAGAACAGCGTGCTGCAGAGACTCACTAGTATCCTGGTTCACTGGAGACACAGCTTTCCCTTTAAAACATCACTCAGTCTGAGTCACATGGGTGGGTATCATAATCTCTCTATGCCTTCTCTGTAAAATGGGCATAACACCATGTATCCAATATGTGCTATGAATGTTAAATATAGCAAGTACAGCATACTGCAAATAGTGACTTCTCAATATATATTGTTTTCACCTTGCCATCATTTTCCTCACTTGAAAATAAGTTTAATTCCAATATGCTGCCTTGATCTCATGAGATAATTGGGTTCAGATTCTAATTTAAGGTAAAGTTTTTTATTTTTCTGGGTAAGTTTTTATTCCTGTGAGATGTGTGTGTATTTATTTCACTCTAGTGTCAACATGAAATAGATACTATCCTAAAGAAGCTATAGTTAGTGAAGCTTGTTTATAAAGATTTATGTATGAAACTAAATTAATTCTTGAGAATGGTATTTGTAGTCATTATTTCACTTCATTCTAAGAACAAGTACAAAGGAACATGTCAAAAATGATGACAATTATTATGCTTTTATAATTTGATTTCTTACATATTCTAATTATATTCTTTTAATTAGCAAACACCCTTGTTCTTCAGCTTCCCCATAGTGAAATGGAACTCACTTCGTCATGCAAAACAGTGTGTAATTTTTATGTAAGATGACATGCTGTTAAGTAAAGAGAATGACAATTGTTTTTCCACTAATGACTTAGTAATGACAGAACTTAGGCAAATCACTGAGAAAGCATCTATTTTATAAAGTGTGTTGAAAAAGTCACTGTTCATCACTATCAGATTTATCTGATTCAAAGTAAAGATAACTACCTACATTTCAACTTTGGGAATTTATCCAAGACTAAAGGCCCGGTGCACGAATTTGAGTGCAGTAAAGGCCCAGTGGGGTCCCTCGGCCTGGCCTGGGAGATCGGGGATCAAACCTGAAACCTGGGTATGTGCCCTGATGGGGAATCGAACCTCAATTCTTTGGTGTATGGGATGATGCTCCAACCAATTGAGCCTCACTGGCCAGGGCGATGAAGAACTTTTTAAGATTTAGTAATAGTTGAAGGACTAATAGAATTTGTCTACGAATGCATTAAAGGTCCATAAGTAAAGCAAAGTTGATTCCTCCAAAATTTTTTTTCTCTTTGTTAATATCATTATTTTAACTTTATGTTAACTTAGTTCCTATTGTTTTTAATGATTAATAGATTTTATTTTATAGTACAGTTTTAGATTTACAGAAAAATTGAGCAGATAATACATAGAGTACCATATACTCCCCCTAGTCCTACCCTCCAACCCTCCCAGTTTCTCTTATTATTAACATCTTACCTTATTGTAGTTAACATTAATAAACTAATATTGATACATTTTCATTAACTAAAGTACAGAGTTTACATTAGGGTTCATTTATGTGTTTTACACTTTATGGATTTTAACAAATATATAATGACACATGTCCACCATTAATTAGAATACCATACAAAATATTTTCACTGCCCTAAAAATCCTCTGTGCTTTCCCTAGTCACACCTCCCTCCCCTCACCCCTGATGATTTTAAATGTCTCAACACTTTGCCTTTTCCAGAATGCCAATTAGTTGGAATCATACAGTATGAAGCCTTTTCTGACTGGCTTTTCTCACTTAGCATTATGTTGATTTCAAGTGTCTCCATGTCTTTTCATGGCTTGATAGCTCTTTTTTTTTTTTATCATTGAATAAAATCTCATTATCTGGATATACCACAGTTTGTTTATCCATTAACCTACAAAAGAACATTTTTGTTGCTTCCGGTGTTTGATGATTATAAATAAACATTTGGGTGCAGGTTTTTGTGTGGACATAAGTTTTCACCTCATTTTGGTAAACACCAAGGAGTGTGATGGCTAGATCATATGGTAAAACTATGCTTAGCTTTGTGGAAAACTGCCCCTTGATTTTCCAAAGTGGCTGTACCATTTTGCATCCCCACTAGCACTGAATGAGCATTTGCTCCGCATCCCTGCCAGCATGTGGTATTTTATTTTTTGAATTTTAGCCATTGTAAAAGGTATGTTGTGGTATTTCATTGTTGTTTTAATTTTCAACTCTCTGACATATAATGTTGAGCATATGCTTATTTTCCATCTGCATATTGCCATCTCTATTTTAGCAAGGTGTCTGTTCAGATCTTTTGCTCATTTTAAACTGGGCTGTTTGTTTTCTTATTGAGATTTGAATGGCTTTTTACAAAATACGGTTCATATCATGAATAGTGGGATTCATGTGTTCATTTATTCAGCAACTTTGGCAGAAACTGCATCCCCTCCTCCCTTACTGACAGACCCGGACATTGTTGCACACTAGGTCCACAGCTTAAACGACTTAGTATTTCAGGTTCTCCTGCATTTATGGGTGGCCAGTATGACAGGGCCTACCCAATAAAGAGCAAGTAGAAGGTGCTGGTCGGGGATTCCTAGAAAGAATGTTAAAGGGGAAGACTCAGTTGGCATGTACCTCTTTGATCTTTTGCCCTTTACCCATTCCATGACCATTTTCCATAATGTGACACAATGCCCAGAAGGGGAGCAGTCATCTTGTGAGGAGAAAAACAAAGTCACAGGTCAGGGACAGTAGAGCCAATGAGTAGGAGCCTGAGATACACTGACAGCAGGGAGCTATTGCAGAAGCCCCAGGGCCGTCTCCAGATTTCTTGTTTTGTGATAAGAAACAGCCTCTCGTTGGTAATCGTTTCAGTCATGTTACGATCAATTCACTCCCTGATTTGGCAACATTTTTCAAGCACTAGCCCCTAACAAGACTACTCTGAGCAACATTAATTTAAAGGACTGGTTCACATAAGCCCTGTATTTACAAAATTTTATATTATGGACATAGAAGGATAGAATTATATTCACTACATATTCAGCACTGTACCAGGCATTATGGAGGGGGAAGAAACAGGAATCCTATATAATAAAGAGGTAATATGCAAATTGACCCTCACGCTGCAAAGCCGTCACAAGATGGCTGCGCCCACAGCGGAGGCGGGGTTCCCATAATGAGTTGTAACGAGCGATCAGCAGGGACCTGAGGCTGCGTAGCACCGGGCGGGGTGGGGAGGGACCTCAGGCCATGCCCCCCGCCCAGCAGGGCTTGACGGGGGATATCAAGGCACGCCCCCTGTCCCAGCCCGGGCTGGGGGACCTCAGGCCGCCTGGTGGGGCTTGACAGGGGACCTCAGGCTGTGCTCCCCACCTGGCAGGGCTTGACGGGGGATGTCAAGGCGCACCCCCTGCCCCAGCGCTGGGCCAGGGAACCTCAGGCCGTGCTCCCCGCCCAGTAGGGCTTGACGGGGGACCTCAAGGCACGCCCCCCACCCCGGTGCCGGGCTGGGGGACCTCAGGATGCGCTGGGGGCCCTGAGGCTGCGCCCCTCACCTGGTGGGGCTTGACGGGGTGGGTCCAGCCGGGTCTGGATCTCGCCAAATGGAGTGGGGCTGGCCAGGTCTGGGTCTCGCGCGATTTCGAGGAGCACATGGGTGGGTGGGTACTTGACTCTGGCCCCACGGTCTGCCCCAGACTCTGACAGGAGGAAGATTTTCATATACATTTTACTAATTTTCTTTCATCTCTGACACTTCTATTATAAAGAAAGGGCAAATAGCAATATTAAAATATTTCCTCTAATTAATTCCCTTTTAATGTACACGAATTTTGTGCACCAGGCCACTAGTATAACATAAGAACCTTACCTTCATGAAATTTACCATCTAATTACAGATAAGACTGATCTATATGGAACAATTTAGGACAGTACCATTAAGGGTCAAGAGTGGGTGAACTAAATGTTGCAGCAGTTCGTATATGGCAGGGTCACTGAAGCAGGGAGGAGGAAGGGAAATGTGATTATCAACCCTGAAAACACACTCTGGTATCATAATACCTTTATATTTTTGAGCTCTAAATCAATGACCTAAATATAGACATGGAAGCTAATCCCTTGGCTAAGTGAAGACAAAATGAAGGGAAGTAATTTCAATGTTCTTGCCAATTCAGCAGAAATATATCATTTTAGTATCAATATTTCAAATACAGAGCACTGTAATAATTCACTAAGATCCTGTTTACCTTATTAATTACTAATATATTTCATATTGACATGATATGGAAACGAAGTATATATCATCTTAAAACAGAACATGAGTAAATAAATTACACATAAAGAGGGGTGCACGGTCCTGGCTGGTGTGGCTCAATTGGTTGAGCATCGTTCCTTGTACTGAAAAGTTACTGGTTCAATTCCTGGTCAGGCTACAAGCCAGGGATTGTGGGTTGGATCCGTGGTAGAGGGTGTGCCGAACACCGTCAATTTATGTTTCTGTCTCATCACATTGATGTTTCTCTCTCTCTCTCCCTTTCCCTTCCTTTCTCTCTCTCTCTCTAGAAAAAAAAAAAAGATAAAAGAGGGGTGCCTGGGTTTTCTCTGTGTTCTGATGCTGCCAACTTTGCTAAAATTGTTATGAACTGCTATTCTTTTTTTAAAAAAATATATTTTTATTGATTTCAGAGAGGAAGGGAGAGGGAGAGAGATAGAAACATTAATGATAAGAATCATCAATGGCTGCCTCCTGCGCACCTCCTACTGGGCACGGGGGATTTAGAACTGGGGATTGAGCCTGCAACCTGTGCATGTGCCCTGACCAGAATCAAATGGTGACCTCCTGGTTCATAGGTCTACGCTCAACCACTGAGCCACACCAGCCAGGCTGCTGTTCTTTTTCCTAGCTGGTAGTTGCTGCCTGTTACTAACGGGAAGAGATGAAGACAGTTATCACAGGTCTGTAAAGACAAGAGGAAAACACCCTTAATTAGTTTTTCTTGGACTTTTTATTGGGACTGGAACGTCTTTTATCCCTGTAAGTTTTTCAATGTAGTGATCTTATTCGTAAATCAAAAGAATAAAGGCATGCAACGAAAACAAAGATAACATTTCTATTTGATGTCTTTAAACCCCTTTTCTTCAGGACCTAGGAGAACATGCATGGTTTTTCTGTTTTCTTTCCTTCCTTTTCCTTTCCTTTCCTCTTCCTTCTTTTCTTAAGTTTCCGTCTGAGCCATCAAATATCACCTGGCTATGTTCCATTGCCACGGAGTTTAGGTTGGTAGTTTCAGGGACATCCTATGTTTTATAGATACATTGTGAGTTTTCTCACATCCCGGGTGAAGGGAGACTGGAGACAGTATGAATAAAAAGGAAAGAATCTGTAGAGGGAGATGAGAGGATTTTGTGGATAGAATGTTAATAGGCTTGAGAACCCATGACAGGGCTATAATGCTCTCCGGGTTGCCTGACAACATGCAGGTTGAGAGAGCTGCTTCCAGGAGACCCTCAAAGCCCAGGTGAGGTGAGGGGATGGTGGAAACTCAAAGGCACTGCAAGGGGGTGGTACGTCGTAAACAGAGCCGATGGAATAGCCTCTACTATAAACTCGGCCCGAAGTAGACCAACCTCCCACTCTGGAAGGGACATCGCCCAAACCCCATCCCGCGCCAGGGCCGAGGACCAA
>NW_005871146.1:173229-202265 GCF_000147115.1 Myotis lucifugus | reverse complement strand
CGGCCACCCTCTCCGAAGAGTATGAGTCTTGGTTTTTACAAGACGGAGGCCGATACTGGCCCTCGGCACTATCAGTATAGTTCGACATCGGGCGCCTCTGTTCTTCCCGGCCTCATCGGGGTCCATGGACTTAGGAAGTGCAGCCACCGGGGCCGGGCAGCCGCCACCGGGGAATGGGCGAGTTCTAGGCGACGGCCGCTCGAGCTTCTCGAAAACGGGCACCTTTCGCGCTAAGCTCAGAGCCGCGGCGGATGCCCCTGCGGATGGCGGGCACGCGCTGTACTCTGCATCCACGGCAGCCCAAGTGAAAGTTGCTGCATAGCGACGGGCGCGTTTCGGGCGGGCGGCGGGCCCACTCCGGGCCGCGGGCGCAGCTCGCGCCTTACCCGGCAGCCCGGCTGCATCCTTCTCGCCGGCTCCTGCGCCGACCGCGGCTTCCCGCCGTCGCGCCACGGCCCGGCGGCCGTTTTCACGCGCGTCCCCCCGCCCCCCTGGCCCTCCGGCCCTGGCGTTGCCCGGTGCCCGCTACCCGACTGCAGGTGGCGCCGGGGCCTCCGCTTACGCCCCACGCACGACGCCCGGCTGCCCGCGCCTGGGACCTTCACATCCCTCCCAGTTCCGCGCACCCTCACCGGCATCTGGCACAACCCCGGGTGCCCCCCGCCCCTGGGTCCGGTGCTCTCAATCCTCGCCGTCGCCCTCCCCGCGCCGGGTGCTCCCTTCTCCGGGGCTGCGGGCGGGCGAAGCTCCCGGCCTCAGCAGCCAGGCTTGGCTCTCCGAGCGCAGGGAAGGGGTCGAGCACCGGCGAGGGCGCGCGGCGGGGCTGGAGAGAGGGCTGCGCTTCCCAGAGCTTCGCCTGCAGGGATCCTCCTCGGGAGACTTTGCTGCGCGGCGGCGGCGGGGGCCGCGGCGCCGGGCTCTCAGCCTCCTCCGCGACGCAGATCAGCTGGTGGAAAGCCTTTCCCTTTCCGCCTGGGGCACCGGGCAATGGCGATTTCTTGGGGTGGCCTGTGCTAGAGCAGAGTGGAGAGCAGAGTTCTTAATTATTAAGAAACTAAGCTATGGGCGTGGGGATGAATAGGAGCATCTTATTTTCTTACATGCCATTGGGCGGCATAGGGATTCTTTCTCACCTGGAGATGAATTAAAAAAACCGCAGTTAATGCCGGCAATAATTTTTGAGTTTTTAGAAACAAAATTAAAAAAGGCCAGTTTTTGCTTTGAAGCTATCCCAATCAAATGCATAATGGGCTATGAAATTTTAATGTAAGATTGGGGTCCACATTTTTAAGGGGAAGGGGCTAGCCATTTGAAATACGTATTTTGCATCTTTACACCGGTTTGTCGAAAACTAAATGCTTTTTTTTTTTTTAAATCAAAGCTAAGTTCAAAGTGTTATAATTGACTTATTTTTCTATTGCCTCTAGGGCAAATTCTATTGAAAGTTGGTTGCTTCTTTTGTATATACTTAACTCAACTTTTCTAGTTGTGAACCAATGTAGTGATTCTTTAAAGCTAGTTCTTTTATTTACGTGATAGGTTAAACAAAAGAAAGCTGGGTTTGACCTTTCCCATAGGCAGTTTTTATTGTGTCTGGTCTCCTTTCCAATAGTGTCTGTGTAGTGCTCATTTTTTCTTCATTTTTACAGACCTTAATTTCTATTCATGAAAGTTGTGTCTTTTCAGATGTTGAAAGCTCATTAGAATGGAAAGTTTGATTGACTATATATTTACTGTCTGACCTGTATTCACTGTTCAACAGTGAAAAGAAGCTTGTTCTAGAACTATATACATAAAAAAATTGTTCTTTCACTTCCAGTTGCTGACATGAGTTGCTTTATAGCATTGTTTTATCTGTTTGCTTAAAATTTATGACCTGATAGCCAGTGATGTGCTACACTATTTTTTTTTTTAAATCCTGAAAGTAAAGTTGGAACACACTTTGCTAAGTGGTCATGCCAACACTGTCCCCTCCTCTCTGTATTCTTACTGTGTCTTTGTAGACATATGTTATACTTACCATGGGAACCTGCATGCGGCAAATATCCTTTTGGTTATTGGAATGCTTTTATTAAAACAATTGCCATTGTAAGTATTGAGAGAATTTTCTATACTAGTGGGCCAGTACTAGTCGTCTTCTTTTAGAGTTCCAAGAACTGTCTTTGAAGAAGATTCACAGATTCCCCCCCCCCCCCCCAATATGGTGTTATCATTCCTTATATTTTCTTGAGTTACTCCATCCATATGCCATGCAGACCTTTACTTAAATGCTCAGCTTCTCTTTCAGTCTTTTTTTCCCTAGGTACCCTGTATTCCTCTTTAAAGTCAGGTTTTCTTGGGACATGCTCTTGGGAATTTAGAACCAAATGCATTCTTCAGGGCTGCTTTATTTATTTATTTATTTTAACCCATTGCTTATGCTTATGCTTATGATATAGGAATATTGTATACCAGTAATACATAAATAAGTAATGCATATTGTAAAATAAGTTTAATATCACTTGCGATACATGGACTAAAAAGTCTCAGTTCCCTTTTTCTCTTCTTATTGTTACCCTAGTCTTGTTTCTTTCTCCAGAGGTAGCCACACTTAATACGGTGGGTATAGCCTTCTAGAATTTTTTTGGTAACTTTTTTTATTCAGAAGCTATTTAGTGATTTTCTGCCAAGTACCAGGCACTAGTTTAATACTGGGGTTGCAGAAGTAAGAGATGAGAGCTTTTAAGATGTTTGTAGTCTGTGCAGTGCAGTGAGTGCTGCGATAGAGTCTGTAAGTGGTGAGGGACGGGAGCATCACCTGAGTGACCTAATCCATTCATTCGCTTGCTTTGTTTATTAAGGAGATTCCAGAGTTTATCATATGTTCTGGGGATGCAGAGATAAACAAGGCAGAGACCTCAGTCCACCCAGATGAGCTTTCTGTTCAGCTCTGTTCTTGGACAAGATTTAACCATTGACTACAAAGCAGTGTATGCTAAGTGCTCTGAAAGGGGCCAGCCACACGAGCTTGGAGGATGACTCCAGCCCCAGCGTAGGCACTATTCAGAGAGATTTGAAAAGCTTCCCAGAGAGGTCTGAGAAAAGGAATTGGTTAGAATCTGGGTAGAGGAGAGTGGACAAAGGCTTGTTCATGGTACATTGGAGCAACTGAAAACAAAGTTTAGTTTGGTGGCAAGGACAGGGAAGTGGCAGGAATGAGATAGAAGTAACTAGGGGGAGCAGCAGCCATTTGCGGGGAAAGATGATTGCTTTAAGGTGCCTGTGGGACATAGTGTTTAGTTGGCATCTGGACTGGGCAGACATTTGAGAGTTCTTAGCACCGTAGTTCCTAAATTATTTGTCGAGGTGCTACGGTGAGCTCACAGGGAAAATGCAGGATGCTAAATTGTTGAAGGAAACCCAGCACCGTGTAACATCCGTCCAACCCTGTGGGAACCACTAGTTCTGAGTAGTTAGCAGTTTCTCCAATAGGTTGTACTCTGTTCCTTTCGATGATGTTGTCTTTGTAAGCTGGGTTTTCAGTGGTTCCTGTTCCATGTGTGGGAATCAGTGTGGAACAGGAAATGAAAGCAGTGATATCCAGTTTGAGAAATTTTGAGGTGCTCAACATGTGTATATATACCATTAGTGAATACTTTATTAAAAATGAACTCATTTTTTTCTCTCAAAGTGTCCTTTTTTCCAAATGGGTATTAACTTGTTAGGATATAAATGCTTAAGTTATTTGAACTTATATAATGATTCCATTACTCAGTAGTCATTTCTTTTGCCCTGAGACACTAATGGTGTCCTGGTGTCTAGAACCTCAGCCTTTGTCTGTTTGTTTGTTAATGGAGGCTGTTGGGGAGACGAGATTAAGCTTGGGGAGTGAGAAAAGGAGTGATGTAGAATGTGATCTGAGGAACTCTTGTGTGTGAAAGATAGGTAGGACAATAGGTTCCCAAATTGAGGCTAAGAAGGATGGAGCCATATAAATGGTGTCTTGGAAGCCATGGTCCAGGAGAACCTCAGTAAGGAGGGATGTTAACAGTCAGGAGGTCATTAGTAATATAGATGATGGCAATGGTATCACATTGATGGGGACTAGAGCGAGATGTCCAGTTTGTAAGAGGGTTTAATAGTGAAGTGGAGTCAGTGCGTGTGAACAACTCAAGAAATGTGGTGCTGTAGGAAGTTGGGCAGAGGGGAACTTTTTATTTTTATTTTTTAAATGGAGGGATTTGAGCATATTAAAGAATCCAAGGGGAGAGGATGTTAGAGAGATATCCAATGGAATAGTGGTTTCAAAGTTTCCATTGGATTTAGTCCTAGAATATAATTACTGATTTTGGCAAGAAGAGTCTCAGGGGAGCCTTATGGCTGCGAATTAGAGTGAATGGTGCTCATCTATAATACTTTCAACAATAAAGATAAATTTTTAAAAAAGTGAATGGCTGCAGGGAGAGTGTGTGTGTGTGTGTAGCGCCAGGCAGGCAGTTCTTTCTAAAACTTGTTAATTTTTTTTATAGTGACTTTATTTTCTTATTAAACATTATTTTTAAAGATGCTTATTTCCTTCCTTTTTCAGGGCAGGCATGCTTTTCTTAGGTCTGGCTGGTCCTTCTGAGAGTAGGGTCCTCTGGGCATGGCCTTGCCTTTTTCTAGGTCCTGGTGTCCTCTGGAGGTGGTATCTGTCTGTGACTATCCTCGCTGGCTGTCCTGTTCTTTGTTCTGTTCTCACCTTAGGCCAGTTTTGTTTGTTTGTTTTTGTATCAGAGCCTGTCCTCCTATCTTAATAGATGTCTTTAGATTAGAATATTTTTTCACACCCAGATTTTACTCTTAATCCCTGGAGCCAGCCAGCCCTGTTCTATTTCTTCTTCCCTGGACCTGTGCCTCTTCTCTTTGAGGTGAGCTCTTTTCTTTTGTTCACTTTTTTTTCTTTAAATTTTAAACATTCCAAATATCCAGGGCATTTTCTCATGTTACTAGGCCTTGACTCTCAGCTCAGCATCTGGGATCATTTCTCAACTTTTTACTTGTGAAACTTTTCCTTGGGCCTGTTCGTAGGGTGCCCTCCGATTTCTTGGAACAGTGGTCTTGAAATTGATCTAAAGATATCTTTTGTTGTTAATGTATTCTTGAACTTTTTCAGTGTTTTATGTATTTTAACTTTTTTTCTTTCTTTTAGTTTTTACTTTATGTTTCTTTTTAGTCGGTCTTGAGTACTTCCTTTTTCTACAGTTGAAAGCCATGTTGGATTTTTAAGCGTTGTGCTCAGTGCATGTTGGAGATTTTATTGCCATGCTGCAGCAGTGCCATTTTAGTTTCGCTCACAGCATCCTCTCATTGAGTGCTGTTACCCACTTTGTGCACACGAACAGTTCAGTGAAATTATATTGTAATATAAAATATGAGTGTGATTGACTGAACCAGAATCCATGTGGCCATATTTTATCAGTTAAATGGATGAAATGGTATGTTCTTTGCACATAGTTGATCCTCAACAAATATTTTTTCATTGACTGACTATGTTATATGTGTTGATTCATGAACATATAATAAGTCTAACACTACCATTACTATATAATTTAGAAAGTGGTCTGAGTCGTTTTGCCCTACTAATATCAGTTATTTTTTTTCCAGCTCTCCAAATATGTATGTGACACATTTTTTTGACTGTTTTATTATGTAATCCTGTGTTAGGGTATTACCTAGGCAGGTTTCAGTTCTGAATTGGCATGTAACTCTTTGCTGGGCCATATTCTTTCCTCAGTTTAGAATTAATGTTTATGGAGAGGCTCATGGATTTAAATTGCTCCTTGTGGTACATGGAAGAAACAGTGTCTAAACACAAGGAGAAAAGTATCTAGTCTAATTTGATGGATGACGTTAACCAGAGAAAGAGCAACTTACGCTTATGTTGTCCATTCGAGAGAGGCTGTTACATAGCTGAGAGTGAGGAGGAACATATTTACTTTCTATTCTTCAAAAGTAAGATCTTAATTTATTTGGGGGAGTTGTAATGTTCCAGTATAGGATACATGTCCATTTTCAACACAAATAGAAAAACACATTTCGTTCTGTAATCAACCCTGTAGAATTTAAAGCATATCTTGGTTCTTGGTTTTCCATAGTATTTGTTTCCCATTTTTTTTTTTTACATCTTTTAGAATTAATTATCCTGATTTTTATTTAAAAATCAGAAATACACAGAAATGCTCAGATTTCCCAGTCACCTCTTCAGATTTTAATTGTATACTTGCAAACACCATTGTTCCCAAAGGCGTTACTAAAATGTGAATCATTCTTTGAGATTTCCCAGGGAGGAAGATGATTAAGATGTTATTCCTTTTTAAAAGTTGGCATTATAATTTTGAATGGTTACAAGGCTTATCAATGATAATGAAGTTTGTACCTGAGCCTGAGCCATAATTAAATTTTTCATAGCTTCTGTGCTGTTGTCCATTGTGTTACATAGGCTAATTAAACACTTCTTCCATTTCTGACATGGCCAGTTTCCTCTATACTTAACTCTTTTAAAAAAATTATGGAAACAACAAAACCTCAGGACATCATTTGAAAAAATTGTATAGGGATTAGGCATTAGAGGGTTTAGAACAGAAATTTTCTTTTAAGCTACATTTATGGTTACTTATTCTTGCTAGACAGGAATTTAGAAATTTTTGGTTTCATTTCTTAGGCTATTTGGTTTCTGATTATTATATTTCATTGAGATGAAATATATTGCCCTGCATTTTAACATTTATTCAGGTTGGTTCTTTCTCTTTTGGACACCACTATAACTTAGGTCAACTGTGTATCAGTGACAGTTACAAATAGTTTTGTTTAGATAGAATATGCACTTTATCCAAATTTTTATTGTTCTAGTTGCTTATGATTTTATTGAACACAAACAGTGAAGGCTTATCTCTCTTGTCCTTCATTGAATAAAGATGGAATTAGTTTATGGAAATACTCATAATAATAAAGCTGAATATAAACAATGAGAATAAAAATCATATGGGGATCAGGAATTAAAAGAATAAAACCTATACTTTCAATGACGCTGTAGCCTCCCAGGTCAGTGTTTTACATGTAGTGGGCTAACTTTATTAAGTTAAAGATTCCAGTGACTTAGCACAATAAACATCTATTTCTCACCCACATTGAAGTTCAGTGTTGGGGTTCTGGTGGGGTGATCTTCCACAGGGCCCTTCAGGTAGTCAGTCTATTTTTTTAACCTTGTGAATCAGCCTCCTATAGGAAAGGGGAACCTGCCCAGGTCACCTGGTGGTAGGGAAAGAGAGCAAAGTCCTGTTTTTTGTTGCTAATTTTCACCCCAGGATATTTTTCCATTGATTTTTTTGGAGAGTGGAAAGGAGGGGGAGAGACAAACAGAGAGAAACATCGATGTGAAAGAAACACATTGATTGTTGTCTCCCCCACACACCCTGATCGGGACTGGGATCAAGCCTGCAACCCAGGCACGTGCCCTTGACCAGAATCGAACCTGGGATCCTTCAGTCTGTGGGCCGATGCTCTATCCACTGAGCCAAACCGGCCAGGGCCCGTGGGAGGTTCTATGGGCCCCTGGCTGTACTCAGACATGTTCTCAACTTACTTTAGGCTAAAAAATGTAATCTAGCTGTGAACCCTGGAGAAGGGAGCATATGGATAACAGGTACATAACCAGTCTGCCACAGGCTGATAGGACCTTGGCCGAGTGTCCTGATGGCCAAACTGAAAGGGACTCTGCATTGTAGTTCTCATCATCCATAACAAACACACTAGTTTCTCTTCCTTAATATGTTCTATGACTTCGCATTTGGGGCTTCTTATGGGTTACATTGAAAACTGTAGTGGGTGACGTGCTTAGTGACATTATTGCAACACCTAGAACAGTGGTTCTAATGAGACTGATTATTGTAATGTCCTTATATGAAGTTAAATACATCTTAAAAATTATCTGCAGAGGGTCAAACTAGCACTGTTTATATACTTTCTTGTGACAAGAATTGCATATCTTTCAGCCATTCAGGAATATAATTAATATCAAATGGATTTTTGGTAAAAGATGTATAAAAGCTAGCTAGTTTGAATTATTTTTTTCTGATGAACTTGGAGTGCTGGTATTTTATGCTGCCAGTTAAAAGTAGCTTTGAGACCGGGAACAGAGACATGATTGATTAATTCAGTCAATGTACCGTGTGCCAAGCTTGTTCTAGAACAAGGGCTGGTGAACTTCTAGAACAAGGCCTGTGGCCGTATCTTGACTTTTGCATGATTTTATAAAGAAAATTGTGTTGGAACACAGAATGCCCATTCATTCACATATTGTCTGTGGCTGCCTTCCTGCTACAAGGCATCATTGAGTAGAGTTGAATGGTTGAGTCAGGGACTGTCTAACCTGCAAAGTATAAAATAGTTATTTGACCCTTCACAGCAAAAATTCCTGACCTGTGTTCTAGAGGATGAATTTCAGCCTTTTCTTACGGAGATCACATTCTAGTGGGGGAGAAAGATGATAAATAAACAACATTAATATATGTCATAGTAATGACTATAAAGAAAATAGAGCAAGCAAGGGAAGAGAGTGCCAGGGACTATTTTTGACAGTGTGGTCAGGGAAGGCATTTCTGAGGTGACATTTGAGTAGAGGTGTGAGTAAAGGTGAAGGAGAGCCAGTCAGGCAAATATTTTGGGAAAGAGCCTTTATGGGGGAAGGAACAGCAAGTGCAAAGGCCCTTGGGATATAAGGAGGACAGTATGAGTGAGTGAGTGAGTGAGTGAGTGAGTGAGTGTGTGTGTGTGTGTGTGTGTGTGAGAGAGAGATCATAGAGGTACTAGAGGGCCAGACCATTTGGGCCCCCATAGACTGTAGTGGCACTTTGCATTTTATTTTGAGACGGAAAGCCATTGTAAGGTTTTGAGCAGAGAAGTGATTTATCCTTTGATTTAGATTTTAAAAGGATCATCAGGAATGCTGTGTAGAGAATAGATTGGAGATGACAAGAGGAGAAGGAACACATGTTCACATGCTTGACAGTACTAGATGTTGAGGATATCAAGATGAATCAAATGGTTCCTGTATTCGAGGGACTGACAGTGTACTAGCTGAGAATACAAGCAAAAAGATCACTGTGATTTACTGTAGCCAGTGGAAAAGCAAAAGGTGCCTTGGGCCCTAGCTGGTTTGGCTCAGTGGATAGAACGTCAGCCTGTGGACTGAAGGGTCCCAGGTTCGATTCTGGTCAAGGGCACATGCTCGGGTTGGGGGCTTGATCCCCAGTAGGGGCCATGCAGCCAATCAATGATCCCCTCTCATCATTGATGTTTCTATCTCACTCTCCCTATCTGAAATCATTAAAAATATATATATTTTAAAAAAGGTGCCTTGGGATTGCACAGGAGGATGCTTGATCTAAACTGGCAGATGAGCCTGACCCGAGAAAATGGAGGACCCTAATCTACTAGTGTACCTGGCCATTCTATATCTGAGCTTTGGGATCTTAGTAGGACCACATGAACCACACTCTGCCTGGTCATCAAAGATTCTACCACAGAGCAGAGGTACAGTGGGTTTCAGATTGTAATGAGTGCTCTCTGGAGCATTGTGGGAGAATGGTTCTAAGATGGCATCAAGGCCCAATGGGATACAGGGTAGGGGACACTGAAGTGGTGGGGATGATGCTCTTAGCAGAGAGGAGGATCAAGGTAACTGGTATGGACAAATAAGTACCATTCGGCTGTAGAAAAGTCTCAGTAATTTGTCCATAGAATATATTGCAGAGCATTACTGACTTTTCCCAGGAACCAAGCAGCATGAATTAGTTGTAAAATGCATCTCTGAGGAATTAAGCAAATTGATCTGCTGTCTGGAATTATTGGATATGATCCAGTTAGAGTATGGAGGAAACCTGTAAAGTGATTTTTATTTTTGAGAGGTGATATTAAGCCATTTTGGATAATAATTAGTGCCATTTTTATTAGTGTAGAGAGTATTTTATTGGTTATTCACCTTTCTGTTTTCTATAATAGAGTGTCTAGATCACCCAAAAATAATTTTAGTGATTATAATACAGGCTTTAAAAGAAATAGATACATTCATAATCATAGAGGGAGTTTTTTTTTTTACACTCTCTTTGTAACTGATAGAACGAAATTTAGTAAGGATATATAAGATTTGAACAACACAATTAATAAACTTGCTTTGCCTATCTAGACATTGCCCCTAACAACCACAGAATATACATTCTTTACCAGTGTTGGTTGACTTCACCCAGCCTTCTGGGCAAAAGCAAGTCTCAGTATATTTCAGAGGATTGAAAGCAAACAGAATAGTGTTCTCTGAGTTAAACTAAAATCAATAGCAAAATGAAACTAGCAAATCTTTTCTGAATAACCCATGGGTCATAGAAGATATATTACAGTGGGAATTCAAAAAATTGAGAAAGTTTGATTAGAGTTAATATAAAAATATTGTATATCAAATTTGTGGGGTATAGTTAAAATCATACTGAGAGGAAAGTTTATAGCTTTAAATGCATGTTAGGAAAAAAGAAAAACTGAAAAAAATTAAGTGATCTGAGCATCCATGACAGGAAAACAAACAAACAAACAAACAAACAAAAAAACATCAAAACACCCCAGCAAACTAAACCCAGACGGAGTAGATGGACATTATAAAAGAAGTTAATAAAATAGAAAAAAAATATATACACTAGAGAACATCTACAGTGCTAGCTGTCCTTTTGAAAAGACCAATGACATAAATAAATTTGGTGAGATAAATAAGCTTCAAAAACTCAGATGTACAAGTAACCAAAATTAGGAATGAAAAAGGGAACATCACATGAGACCCTACCAGTATTAAAGGTATGGTTCTTTTTTCTTTCTTTTTATGGGGTGAGTTCTTTGAAAGCTTTTTCTATTTCTTCTGGGGAAATTAGTTAGTTTAAGTGTACTATTTCTGCTAGGTTCCATTTTGGTAAACTGTACTTTCCTAAGAAATTATTCATTTTATCTAGGTTTTAAAATGTATTTGCTTCGAAGAATTCAGAGTAGTCTTATGTTTTATATATTTTATCTTTTTTTATATTTGTGTATTTGCTCCTTTTTTCTTTGATAGAATTTGTGTGTGCTTTGTTTATTTCAGTATTTTTTATTGTGGTAAAAAATAAGTAATATAAAATTGACCATATTAACCATTTTAAGTGTACTGTTCTGTGGTATCAAGTACATTTACATTGTTGTACAACCACCACCACATTCTTCTCCAGTCTTTTTCATCTTCCAGTACTGAAATTCTGTATCACTGAATAATAACTCTCCAGCCCCGCTCCCCCAGTGACTGACAACCTCTCTTGTACTTTCTGTTACGAATTTGACTACTCTAGTTACCTCAAAAAATGGATTCAGTTTTTTTAAGAACCAGGATTTTTATTAATTTGATCTGTTCTCTATAAACATTAATTTCTGCTTGTATCTATAATTGTTATCTTGGTGCTTTCTTTTGGTTTACTGTGTTCTCTTTCTAGCTTTTTGAGTTAGGAATATAATTCATGTATTTACTTAAAAAATGATATAGGTGTTTAGAGCTCTGAATTTTTTTCTGATTATTACTTAAAATTATTCTAGGGACTCTGATATGTAACATTTTCATTATTCCTACTTTTCAGAAATTTTGTGATTTGTGTACATATTCCCTTTCATTAAAGAGTTTCAATTTTTAGCTGGAAAGACTTTTGTATTTAATTTCTAGTTTTTTTAAAAATTTTGTAAATTTTATTGATATTGATACAGAAAAGTCTACTGATCAGAAATGTAGAGCTTGGTGAAATTTCACAAAATGCATTTACCTGTGAAACTAGCAACCAGACGTTACAGTGCCCCCTTTGAGTCATGATCACCCCACTCTCAAAGGGCAACTTACGGTGACTTTTAACATTGATGAGTTTTGCCCAATTTTGAATTTAGATCATTATTACATATGGTTTTGTGTTTAGATCTTTAGTTCAACAATTTTGTTAAATTCATCCATGTTGTTGCAAGTACTCATGCATTCTTTTTGCTGTATAATATTTCATTGGGTGATTATACAGTTCTTTTGTATAATCTCTCCTTTGGTGGGTATTTATATTGTTTCCAATGTTTTTTATTTCTAATTCTTCCCCCCATTGTAATTAGTGGCTATTGGTTGCAACATTTCTGTTTTATGACTATATTAATGATTTCTTTGTGCCTTAATATAGAATTTTTTTTGTAGGTTTGTTCATTATTAGAGGATAATGTTCAATATATGTCCAAAAAACCTTACGGGTTATATTGTTAGATCATTTATGTCCTTACTTAATCCCCCCCCCCCCCCCCTTGAATTCTCATGCTGAGTGGTGTGTGTATCTTATTTATAATAAATTTCTATTTATTTATTCTTGGATTGGCAATAGTTTCTATTATTTGGTTTATAGATATTAACTTATTTTTTCATTGTGAAATAGAGCGTTTAGTATTTGTCTGTTGAATACTTTTTGCTTAAATTTTATTTTGTCTAGTATGATTGCAACCTAATTGTTCCATTTGCGTGGTAAGTATTTATTCGTCCCTTTATTTTTAGCCTTTTTGAATCGCTGCATTTTAAGTATGTCCTATATATACTGCACAGAGTTGGACTTTGCTCTCTAAGCAAGTTTGAAAATCTTTAAATAGGCAAGTTAAGTTCATTCACATTGTTATATCTGATGTTTGTTTTTTCTTCTGTAATTTTATAATTGCTATCTGTATTATACTTACTATGTTTATTATTAGGTGTGTTTTACTTGAGTTAAAAAAATACTTCTTTTGAAATGTAGGAAGGACTAAATTTTTCAGTGATTACATTTCCTTTATATACTTTTGTTAGCATCTTTAATCCTCTTCCCACTTTTAAACCTATCCTTTTAATATCAGCAAGTGTCATTCTTTGGTTCTCACCTATTACTCATATAATACTCAGTGATTTTGTTTTCTCTTTTCTCTCTTCCTGTAATTTTAGTTGTATTTTTCTGCTTTGTCAGAACATGTTTACACACTGTTCTTTTTCCATAAGCCCAGTCTTGTTTTTAATTCTGCAATTAAATAAATAAACCACTCACTTATTCATTAGTCCTTTTGCTTAAATTTCTTCAGTCATCCGTTGATTAAATGGAATTAATGCCCTCATGCATCTATTGAATGTAACAGATTAACATCTTTCTTATGCATCTAGAATTATATCACTTGTGTATCCTTGGGAAAACTGAGGAAATAGTTATTCAGATAATTATCTGTGTCTGTAATTCATATGCTGAACTGAGTTGAGAAAGATGATTAGAATCCTTAGGAAGGGTGCATGTGTAAGTGTTTTTAGAGTGCCTGCTTATTCAAGGATTTTTTTTATGGCTTTGATAGCTTGAAGATATAAAATCCTTGTTTTCACTTTTCTAAGTTTTTTAAAAATGATTTTTTACTTTTTACTTTGTCTTGCTATTTATTTTAATTCTCACTGGAGGATATGTTTACTGATTTTTCTTTTTTTAATTTATTTTTTATTTTTTATTTTTTATTTATTTTTTTTAAATTAAATTTTTATTGTTCAGATTACATTTGTTCCTCTTTCCCCCCCCCCCATAACTCCCCTCCTTCCAGTTCCCGCCCCACCCTCCGCCCTCACTCCCCACCCACTGTCCTCATCCATAGGTGCACGATTTTTGTCCAGTCTCTTCCCGAATCTCCCATTCCCCTTTCCCCCCCAAGAATAGTCAGTCCATTCCCTTTCTATGTCCCTGATTCATTATAATCACCAGTTCATTCTGTACATCAGATTATTTATTCACTTGATTCTTAGATTTACTTGTTGATAGATGCATGTTTGTTGTTCACAATTTGTATCTTTACCTTTTTCTTCTTCCTCTTCTTAAAGGATACCTTTCAGTCTTTCGTGTAATACTGGTTTAGTGGTGATGAACTCCTTTAGCTTTTCCTTATCTGTGAAGCTCTTTATCTGACCTTCAATTCTGAATGATAGCTTTGCTGGATAAAGTAATCTTGGTTGTAGGTTCTTGGTATTCAGCACTTTGAATATTTCTTGCCATTCCCTTCTGGCCTGCAAAGTTTCTGTTGAGAAATCAGCTGACAGTCGTATGGGTATTCCCTTGTAGGTAATTGAGTCTCTTTCTCTTGCTGCTTTTAAGATTCTCTCTTTGTCTTTTGCTCTTGGCATTTTAATGATGATGTGTCTTGGTGTGGTCCTCTTTGGATTCCTTTTGTCTGGGGTTCTCTGCGCTTCTTGGACCTGTAAGTCCATTTCTTTCACCAGGTGGGGGAAGTTTTCTGCCATTATTTCTTGAAATAGGTTTTCAATATCTTGCTGTCTCTCATCTTCTGGCACCCCTATTATTCTGATATTAGTCCGCTTGAAGCTGTCCCAGAGGCTCCTTACACTATCTTCACACTTTCGGATTCTTTTTTCATTTTGCTTTTCCAGTTGGGTGTTTTTTGTCGAATCTTTGGTTTGATTCTTGTGCTCCTCTGGTCTGCTATTGGGTATAATATTCTTTATTTCAGTCCGTGTATGCTTACTTTCTAATTTCTTTATCGTAGCATCGAGGGTCTCATTAGTTTTCGTGAGGCTCTGCTCAAGTTTATAGCAAGCCCTCAAAATTGCGATTCTTAGCTCCATATCCTCCATTTCTGTCATGTTATTTTGTCTCCGCATCTTTTATGCTTTCTTGGTGCACCCCCTTGTGGTCTTTGTGCGCAGTCTTGTTCTAGCCAAGCCTTAATTGTTGTAGTTAACACTAGAGGGATTTGACCACCAGGCCGACTGGCTGTAGGAATCAGCTGTGTGGAAAACGTCTGTCTTCTGGGGAGGCGCTAATCCAGCCTTTGCCTGAGGCGATCGGCAAATGGCTGTGCGCAGGGCTTGGGCGGGGCGGGATCAACAGGGCGGGTGGAGGGAGCAGCTATGGCTGCTCTCAGTCCGTCCCCAGGGGCTCTGCCTCTCTGTTCCAGCAACCGCTGCAAACCTCGGAGGGACCGTAGCCAGACAGTCCCGCTTCTCCGTTTGAGTCTGGGTCCCTAGAGACTTGCCCGGATCTGTAGCCCAGAGTCTGAGACTCACTCCTGATTGAAAACGACAACCGCGCCCTCAGCCACCAGCCCGCTTTGCGCGCGCACCACGGCACCACCGTACCTTTAAATTTTCCACACTGCGCCTCCTCTGAGCCTCGGAATGCTGTTGTTTTTCCTTCTAGTTGAAGAGTCTCTCCTCAGCCAGCCTTCCTGTGGTTCTGGTTGATGTCCGTTCCGTCTTTTAGTTGTATTTTTGAAGTGGTTGTTTACGGCGGCAGTCTCCGGTGTTTACCTATGCCGCCATCTTTGATTCTCGCAGGAACCATTTTTTCTGATTTTTCTTTTTTTTAATCTTTATTTTTAGAGAGACAGAAAGGGAGAGAGAGAGAGAGAGAGAGGGGGAGAGAGACTGAGGAAAACATTCATTAGCTGCCTTTTACACGTTCCCCAACTGGGACCAAACCTGCAACCCAGGCACGTGCCCCCACTGGGAATCGAACCTGTGGCTTTTTGGTGTTTGGGATAATGCTCCAACCAACTGAGCCGCACTGGTCAGGACTGTATGTTGTTTTAATAAGTTTATGCCAGTCTCATTCTCTGTTCTTGGAAGTTATTTCATCTTTTAGCCTGGAGGCCTGAGGATCTTTTCTGTATCATTAAAGTCTTATAGCCTTTATAAGTTTGTATCCTTATACTCTCTGTTCCTGGTAAGTTTTCCACAGTTGGCTCTTTAAATGTGTAGTTTAAGTTTTCTTTTATTTCCAGAAAGTTTTCTTGGATTACTGTTTTAAATAATATCCCACTGTTTTGAATATGTTCTTCCAGAGTCTTGTATATATGCTCCTTGGAGTAAGTTTATCCACATATATGAATGTTTGACCTTCTTTGACTGTCTTCTAAAAGTCAACTTCCCTTTCTCCTGCTTACTTCTTTATCTTTTTTCTTTGGTTGTTTTCTTGCTTTTCCTCAATGCCTTTTATTAAATTTTCACTTATTAAATTTATTCTCCTTTGGGCACCTTTTTACTTAATCTTCATTTCTGATATGATTTTTTTTCTATTACCTAAGTTAAATCTACTTTGTACTATTTCTTCCTTTTTTCCTCCACTTCTGTTCTTACTTTCTGTATACATTTCCTACATGCTTGTTTGAGGATATTTAGTTTAGTTTCGAGTGTTATGTTACAGTTTTCTTTAGTTTTATGGTGGCTTTGGTGGGAGAAGTTTTATTAGCTGAAATGCTATGTTTTCTGTGTTTTTTTTTAAATAGTAGTCTCATGTGGATGTGGGTTTTATTTATTTACATAGTTTTTTGAACCCCTGTTTTTTGTGTAGTAGGTTATCTAGTTGGAGAGCTCTCTTTCCAATCCTGTCTTCTTATGTGCAGTTTCTCCAATGGATGATGTTGGTTTTGGGGAGTAGATGGCATGTCTTATTTTGCTTTCATTTATGTGGATCCTTATTTTTTCTCTTATTTGCTTCTTTCCCTTTTCTGCCATGTTTCCAAGGGGCGCCACTCATTCTCTAAATATCTGACTCTGTCTCACAAGGATTGCTTCTCTAAGTCTACAACTTCTGGTTCTACTTGCTTTCAAGCCCCTTTTCTTTAGCCACTTCTGTGAACTACCAAGTCTTTTTTTTTTTTTTTTAAATATATTTTATTGATTTTCCACAGAGAGGAAGGGAGAGAGATAGAGAGTTAGAAACATCGATCAGCTGCCTCCTGCACATCCCCCACCGGGGACGTGCCCGCAACCCAGGCACATGCCCTTGACCGGAATCGAACCCGGGACCCTTCAGTCCGTAGGCCGACGCTCTATCCACTGAGCCAAACCGGTTTTGGCAAGTCTTGATCTGTGTTCAGTGATTTAAATGTTTCTTTATTTTGAGGGAGGTTGTAGTCATTTGTCTTCAACATTTCTCTACTCTGTTTTACAGAACCTGTCATCTCTCCTCCCCTGTTCTCTACCCATAGGCTTGCAGTGGTGTATGCTGGAAGCTCTGTTGGAACTTAATTTATTTCTCAACTTATAGGTAATTTGAAGGCTATTGTATTCTGCTTCCTACTAATGCTTGAAGGCATGAGTTATAAGGTGTTTTTTTTCTCCTCATATAGATACATAAATGTTTTAGAAGAAGGATATATGGTAAAATTTGAAATATGGTGGTTAAAATCTTCTAAGCCTGGAGGTCCGGATAGGCTCACATAATCTTAATGTCAAATATTGTAAAGTGTTTGTTATAAGATAAAAATTATAAGACAGTCTCCTTCATAAACATACTTGCAAAAATCCTAAAAAAACATTTAAATATATAAATATAAAAGGATAATATATCATGAAAAGTTTGCATTTATTCTAGAATGCAAGGTTGGTTTAACATTTAGAATAAAATATTTTGCCATATTAATGAAGAAGAAAAAGCATACAGTTATCATTACATGGAGAAAACATTAACATTTAACAGCTATTCATGATGAAAAACTCAAGCAAACTAGGAAACAGTAGTCTTAGGAAGATGAAAATGATGAAATATTCTCTTCTGCAATTGGGACTGAGATAAGGATTCTTGTTATTACCACAATGTGCTGTAAGTTCTAGCCAGTGTAGTAAGATTAAAAAAAGGAAAAGAAAAGAAAAAACATTATAAGAATTGGAAGACAGGAAAAAATTCAACATATGCTGGCAGTGCTCTTGTGTATGTAGGAACATCTAAAAGAATCTAATATATGTAAAGTTGTTAGACTTAAGCAATGAATTTAGTATAGTTGCTGAATTTTCTATATCAATGAACAATTAGAAAATGAAATGAATAAAAGTTTCTATTTATAATAATATTGAAAATCCAAACATATAGGAATGAAATAGTAAGAAATTTGCAATACCTTTACCTAGGAAATTATAATTTATTAAAGAATTTTAGGAAAAGGTACATAAAGAAGGAACAGACCATGTTCTTGGAATGAAAGGCTGAATATTATAGAGATGTTATTTCTCCCTAAATTGACCCATAGGTTCTGACCAATCCAGTCCATACCTGAAAAGTTTTGGGAGATGAAATTTGTTTCTAAAATTTATATGGAAATGTAGAGGGTCAAAAGTATCAAGAACCTCTTGAAGAACAATAAGGTGGCAGGAAAGTCAGTATTCAAGACAGTGTGGTATTGGCATAAGTGTAGGCAAATAAATTAATGAAACTGAATAGAAAACCTTGAAGCAGACCCACACATATATAGACATTTGGTATGTTTAAGTGCAAAATAGTCTGGAAAGGATGTTCTTTTTAATTTTATTTTTCAGTTACGCTTACAATTAATGTTATGTTAGTTTCAGGTGTACATTATAGTGGTTAGACAATCATATACTGTATAAAGCTACTACCAGCATGTAAGGCCATACCATCCTGAACATACCTGATCTAGGATAGTCTTTTTGATAATTGGTGTGCGATCCCTGAAATGGTATCTATAAATGACATTTGACCTCTAACTTATACACAAAAATCAATTCCAGATACACTAAAGATCTAAAGGTGAAAGGTTAAAAAAAAGGATAGCTTTATGGCATAAGATTATGGGAAAGATTCTTAAACAGGACATAGAAAGCCCTGACCATAAATGAATAGATGTTAAATTGAACTAAATTAATAATAAGAACTTCTGTTTATTAAAACATGTCATTAAGAGTAGAAAAGTAACCCATATACTGAAAGAGAATGTTTGAATCACATGTAAATTGACATGTGTCCTACCTAGAAAGTTTAAGGACCGAGCTGAAAATAAGAAAGCCAGATAATCAATTAAAAAAATGGATAAGAGACTTACACAAGCACTTTATAAAAGACTAGAGGCTCGGTGCACGAAATTTGTGCACGGATGGGGTCCCTAGGCCTGGCTGGCGATCAGGGCAGATTAGGGCCAGGCCTGCGCGGGAGGTTGGCTGCCGGCCCTCGGCCCCTCTGGCAAAGGGGCCACGTTCGCCGCAACCCACCCCCAGTTCCCCATCCCAGCTCGGGGCCTGCTGGCTGGGGGGAGGGACTGCAGGAGGTTGGCCGGCTGGGGGAGGTTGGCTGTGGGAGCAAACTGACCACCAGGGGGCAGCTCCTGCATTGAGCATCTGCCCTCTGGTGGTCAGTGTGCGTCATAGTGACCAGTCGTTCCAGTCGTTTCGGTTGTTTGGGTGCTTAGGCTTTTATATATATACTAAAAATTTGTGCACTGGCAGGGGTTGGGGGGTCCCTCAGCCCAACCTGTGCCCTCTCACAGTCTGGGACCCCTCGGGAGATAACCACCTGCTGGTTTAGGCCCGCTCCCCTGGTGGCAGATGGCACGCCCAATCCCGCGGTGTCTGCCCCGTCTACCCCGGTCGCAGATGGCAGGCCTGGATCCTGCGCTGGGTCGGGTGGCTGCTCAGATTGTGCTGCTGCCGGCCCCGCCCGCCCCGGGCCACACACGGCAGGCCTGGATCCCGCGCTTGGGCGGGTGGCGGCTCGGGATCGTGCTGCCGTCCGCCCCGCCGCGCACATGGCAGGCCCGGATCTTGAGCTGGGGCGGCCAGCGGCTGGGGATCACGCTGCCGCCAGCCCCAGGCGGGGCGGCACAGCAGGATCTGCCTGCAGTATGCAAATTAGCTGCCATCTTTGTTGGTGGTTAATTTGCATATTGCGCTGATTAGCCAATGGGAAGCATAGTGATGGTACAGTCAATTACCATGTTTGTCTATTATTAGATAGGATATAGGTAGATATACAAATGGTCCATGAACAAATGAAAAGAAGCTTAAACTATTCATAATGAGGAAAGTGCAATTTGAAATATTAATGAGATATCACATAATTATCAGATTGGCTAAAATTGAAGACTGGCATTCTGTAATTTGGAGAAGGTGGAAAACCAGAAATTCATATGCCTGGCTGGTGGGAGTATAAATTGGGAGATGCATGTTGAAGAATTATTGGGCATTGTTGAAGGTACACATACCTTGTGAATCAGAATCTCTTCTAGGTATACACTCAACAGAAATGCATGACTGATTGTACCAATACATTTACTGTGGTGTTCACAGCAACATTATTTGTAATAGCCCCTTTTGGAAACCCAAATGTTCATCAATTGAATGATTAAATTGTGGTGTACACTGTTCAGTGATAGACATGAAAAAACTTCAGTAACACTAATAATAGCACAAATTTAATGTAGAGCAAAAGATGCTAGACATTATAGAATCCATACTGTAAGGTTTCATTTCAGTAAAATTAAAAAGTGGGTGTTAGGAGTGAGGAAAGTGATTATCTTTGGGGAGAAGAAGGGATTTATAACTGAGGGGGACTTCTGAGGGTGTGACAATATCCTATTTCCTGGGCTGGTCACTTTGTGATAATTCTTCAAGCCATACATTTTTGGGCTGTGAACTTTTTTGCATTGTGTAATACTTCCAAGAAAAGTTTTAAAAATTTAAGTAGAATAAGAAAGGAAAGAGGCATTTGAATCTATAAATTCTTTTGTGTGTAATATTTTAAAAATCCCTTTTTTCACTTTGGCAATCGAATTTAATAACTGAATATATTTTATATATTATATTTGTACTAATCTTTGGATTAGCTCTCCTTTTAAGCTAGTGTCTAGTTTTTTTTAAAATTCATTTTTAAATGTTAATTTTTTTAGTGAAAATCAACTTGGTTTTTGAGCAAGTTTTTCAAACCCTCTCTCCCCATCAATTCTAAATTGTCCAGTCTTCAGTGGAAGTCCTACAGACACTGTAAAGCCTTTGACAGCTTCAGACCTCACTAGTCTTCCCTTCTTCTGCACTCCATCCCAGCAGGCGCGGAGTGTGGTGTGGGGGCTCCTGGAGGTCTTCAGGGCCTTTTCAGGTTTCCGGAAGGTCACACTTGTTTTCGTGATTATACTGAGACATTACCTGCCCTTTTTATTCTGATTTCTCTCAGCATACAGTGCCATTTTTCAGAGGCCACATGACAGAACCACAGTTTCCTGAAAGGACTGTTAAACACTCCTTTTTCTGAGTAGATGTCTGTGTGAGGCTGAATTGTCTTCATATACTGCAACCAAAACAACATAATCATGGCAGATTGAATTCAGAAAGCAGATATGAAAATCCAGCTGTCTTTAAGCCAGACAGTAAAGAAACTTGCAAAAATATGATAGTGCCAATTTTTTTATTTTCAGAAATATAGTTACTTTCCTTTAAAATATATTTAACACATGAGTTGATTTTGTCTTTTTCAGTTATTTAATAAATATTTAAAACATTACTGTCTCAATTTATAGTAGGGTAAATATTGATAAATATAACTCAAGAACAATATAGCTCTTTGGGGTTTCAAATTGTAAGAGGTCCTGAACCAAAAATTTGAGAATTGTTGCTTCATAAAGCAGTGGTTCACCTGGGGAGTTTTTATAAAGCTGGTGCCTGTGTCCAAGTCCCAGAAATTGTGATTCAAATTGGTCTGGAGGTGTTGCATAGGCTTTGAAAATTTAAAACAATCTCTAGATGATTGTAACTCAGTAGTTGCCAAATTTCACAAAAGAATCACCTGGGGAACCTACATTTCATTTTTGATGATTTCTGTTATGTAGAAAAACAGTGGCTTTCCCCCCTTTTTATTCAATGTATTGGGGTGACACTGGCTAACAAAACTATATAGGTTTCAGGTGCACAATTCAACAGCACATTATCTGTACACTGTATTGTGTGTTCACCACCCCAAGTCAAGTCTCCGTCCATCGATATGAGAGAGAAACCTCAATTGGACTCCCCTCGTACCTGCCCTGACCAGGAATTGAACCTCAACCTTTTAGTGTATGGGATGATGCTCCAAACCCTCCAGCCACACGACCAGGGCTGGGGCTATTTTTTGAATGTTAAACTAATACTTAGTCTCTGAAAACAAAAAGAGAGAAACTAGATTAAAATACAAAAGTAAAATATCCAAGCTAGAGAAGGGGAAGGATGGTGGTGATTCGTTATAAGCAAATTATTTAATTATAATATTTTTAAATCTTTTTTTATTGAGTAATTTTTCATGGTAGAAAAAAATTCAGTTACTTGAATATTCCATTGAGTATACAGGTGAATAGTCTGGTTCCAGACAAATGTTAAACTGAAGTGCCAAGGATAGGAAATAAGGTTGAGAATAATTGTTCTTGCCCTAGCTGGCTCAGTGGATACAACGTTGGCCTGCGGACTGAAGGGTCCCAGGTTTGATTCCAGTCAAGAGCATGTGCCCAGGTTGCAGGCTCAATCCCCAGTAGGGGGCGTGCAGGAGGCAGCTGATCAGTGATTCTCTCTCATCATTGATGTTTCTATCTCTCCCTCTCCCTTCCTCTCTGAAATCAATAAAAATATATTTTAAAAAAGAAAATAATTGTTCTCTTTTACTGAGGAGACATTTATATTTTGGGTTGTTCTGCAGCTATAACAAAATGTCACATACATTGTCACCTTGACAATTTTACCATTATTATTTTTTTGTCTCTGAATTCCTGAAAGAAAAAAAAAGGAAAGAAAAACAAGATTTTCTTTGCACAGCCCCCCCCCCCCAACTCCCGACCCCTATGGACATGATATTGTATATATGTATCTATATATCTATATCTATATGTATATCTATATCTATACACATACATATATGCATATATCTTTGTGATGACCTTTTTCCACTTGGAGACGAAATTCCTAATGATTACTGTGAACACTGATTATGTATGGGCATCAGAAACCAGTGAATTGCCAAAGGAAAGGAATGAGTCAAGAAAAAATGAAACTGAGTCATGCTGAAAAACAGATGCTTTCTAGAATGGCTATATTTCTGAAACCTTAGATGTTGAAAATTGGAGATGCCTGATTTTCCAGTAATTTTTTTACTGTGCTTTTGCCTTTCTAATACATAAGATTTCATTTAAAAATAACCTCTTAAACTTTTCCTTTTAGAAGAGTATCAGGACAGACTCATGAATATGAATGTGTCCAAAAATTGGCTTTCATGGTTTCGCCCCCTCAGAAGTGCTGCAGCATAATGTAGTTTAAAAATATGTGTAGTTTTCCATTTCCATCAGGAACGTCTGAAAGAATCTTAATGAATAGTTCAACACTTACAACGGGCTTTGTATAAAACCAGCCAAGCATTCGGTTCATATTATTTTGTAGGTCCAGTTAGCATTCAAATTTCTAATTTCTGAAGTGTTGGATTTCATATATTATATTTTGGTGCTTGTTAGTCCCCCATACTTCCCAAATCTTGTGTCAGTCTTAAATTATTTCTGGTAAATTTTGAATTCCTTTTCTTCTTTCTTTCTTTTTCAAAGATTTTTTGTTTTGCAGGCATTGGTTGTTGATGAAATGAGGAACCCTTAACCCTTATCTGGATAGATGGAACGTAATTTCTGTTCCTAAATTGAGTAGAATTTGATTTATCCTAGTATTCTCATTAAAGTATTAAAATACGTAATAATATTTAGCAAATTTTATTTAAATTCAAGTTCCCAGAATTTCTGAAGTGATAGGGATATGAACAATTAACTAGTTAGACCACTGACTGCCTAGGAACCCAGAGTGGTTTGAGTTGACCATAGCAATCTATCTGTTCCGTTCCCTATCCCCTAAAAGCAGAAACGATAAATGCTGTATCTCCTAAGGTTATATTTTATTTTTTATTGAGATTTTTAAATTGATTTTTAGAGAGAGAGGAAAATAGAGGGAGAAAGAGAGAAAAACATGGATGCAAGAGAGAAGCATCAATTGACTGCCTCTTGCATGTCCACCCCACTGGGGAATGAGCCTGCAACCCGGGAATATGCCCCAATCGGGAACTGAACCGGCAACCTTTTGGTGCACAGGATGATGCCCAACCAACTGAGCCACACTGGCCAGGGCCTAAAGTTATATTTTAAGGCTGTCTCTCTGGTTATAGAGTATTGGAGTTAAGTCTAGAATAGTTTTATAACTTTTTAAAAGTCATTCATATATTCTTGCTGTTGTATATAAATTGCTTCAATTTTCTTAATTTGCTATTTTCCTTTTTTGATGAAATTTCCCGTATGTATATGTAGGTATGTATTTAATAGGCTTGCTGCTCTGAGTTTAACTTTCGCTGATGATTGCTACTTTTGGAAGGAAAATAGGGATAAACTTCACAAATTCCTATTGTGGTAGAAGGAAGCAATAGGAAATGGATTAGCTGTACATGTCAGAAAAGGACAGAAAGTAACCATGAGTGACTTGTCAAGTTTCAGACAAGTCAGGATAGAGAATTCAGTGGAAGCCTTCTACTCTTGTTCCAACCAGAGCCACTTCCTTCTAGCTGCTTGGAGTTCCAATGAAAATTTTATTTAAAAAAAATGTTAACAAAACCACTGCTTTGTGGGTAAGGGGTCCCAGGTTACCTCAGTGGAAGACAATTAGAACCACTTGGCTTTTGCTTTTAATGATTGTCTCCTAGAGATTTTTTCCTTGATAATTGTTTGCTATAAACTAGACTTGCTATTAAAAGAACAGAAGAGGCCATTTGCCATACAAGTAGTCCCTCCTTATCCGAGAGGGATACATTCTGAGACCCCCAGAGGATGTCTGAAATCCTATATATACTATGTTTTTTCCTACACATACATGCCTATGATAAAGTTTATACATTAGGCACAGTAAGAGATTAATAACAATAACTAATAAAATAGAGCAGTTATAAAAATGTACTGTAATAAAAATGCAAATGTGGTATCTCTCTTTCAGAATATTGTATTGTACCCACCTTTTCACTTAAAGGAAGCACTTTATGGCTTTTTTTTGGCATAATCGAATTGTCAGCATTACTACCCATATGCTTTGAGACCATTATTAAGTAAAATAAGGGTTACTTAAATATCAAGTTCTGTGATACCATGACAGTTGATGTGATAACGGAGATGGGCGGGGAGCATATATAGTTTGAAGACACAGAACAAAGGGAGTAGGATGGCCTGAAATTGTATCATGCTACTCAGAATCTTGGGCAATTTCAAATATATGAATTGTTTTTGGAATTTTCCATTTAATATTTTCAGATGGTGGTTGACCACAGATAACTGAAATCATGGAGAGTGGAACCGTGAATAACGGGGGACTGTGGTATTGAAGAAAGAGGAATATGCTGTGGTGATTCAAAGCTTTTGCTTTGAAATAATGTTAGCAGGTGTGGATGGCTGACCTTGCTCTTGGGTCTTAGAATCAGGAATAAAGGCACTTTCTTTGAGTAGTTGGTAGATTTGTGGTTTGCATACTCTGAATTCTGCAAAACCTTAGATTCCCCTTTACAAGTTCTTGGGCCAAATTCACAGTTCACCTGAAGAAGATTATTTAAGTGCTTTAAGGGATGCCTCTTGCACTTGTCTCATTTCTAGCTCAATGTTTCTATTCTTTTTTTACCTACTTCCAACAAAATACTGTCTTTGTGGAACACAATGGGATGTACATAAATGCAGTCACATGTGGATGGTCCTGACTGGACCTACTTCTGTGATGATTGATTTCCTCAGGATTAGATGAGACATAATGGCAATCCTGTCAAGAGTAGGGGCTTTGGGCCCAGATTGATTTCTTTTCAAATCATGGCTTTGCCATTTATGAACTGTATGGTTTGGAGGGCATTTCTTAACTTTTGTGAGCCTTGATTTCCTCATGTAAGAAAACCATCCCCCCCCCCCCCCCCCGCCCCGAGTTGTTGTAAGGAGTAAAGGAGGTCACTTAAGTAAGAAATAAAGGGTTGATCATTGTACTGAGAATAGAAAATTGCCCAGTAATTGGCAGAATAAAGAGCAACAGTAGCAAGACAATTCCTAAGAAAGCTTTAGATCTGTGTGTGTGTTTTGAGACCACCTTCAAAAGAGAGGGGAAAAACAACCTAGATGTCTTTTTAAACTATCAACATACCTTCTAATAGGGCAGATACCTTGAGGTAATAATTAATCAATAAGAAAGAGGATGATAGGCACCTCTATGGATGTTGAAAATGGGGCTGAAAGAAGTTAATGTTAAGTTAGAAGTTTGAAGCCTGGAGTCTTAGTGAAAGAGAATAACAGCTAAGGTAAAGTGCAGATAATGTGTCCGTTTTCATAAGAGTGCATGTTTGTATAATGATTTTGGTATTAAGTGTCTTAATTACATCATCACATTTGATGCTTACAGCAAATCCTGTTATGGTAGCTTATTAAAATGAACCTGGTTTGCCTAGGGGGAGGTTCCAAAGGCAATGGGGAGCAAGCAAGGATCAGAAATAGCGGAATTATTTTCCTTAGTGGGTGAGACACAGACAAGTTCACATGGACACACATAACCATTGCATAAAGCTGGTTCTAGAATTCCGTATGGTAGTATAGGACTCTTTTTCCAGAATAGGCTTTGTTATTCTGTCTGCTCTCCAAACTGGAGTAAAGATGCAGAACCCTTCACAGTTAGAATAGGCAGAAGTTAGTGAAGCCAGACCCCAGGGTCCTTAAACCCAAGCAGCAGTTCTTTTCTTGCTAGGTGGTATTTTCATTGAACATTCCTTAATATATTGAAAATCATTTATTTTTTAAATTATGAATTTGATTATAGTTCTTATTTTTGTTGTTTCTTTCAACAATTTTTAGAAAAGGTTACCTGAATACGCTCCTATGGACTTTGGATTTTCTTGAAATTACCCTTCTGTATTACATTTGTAGAGCAGCTTTTTCCCCTTTCTTACAGCCTGGATGGTCTTTAAAGCCACTCTAGCTCTGTTTTTCTGTGCTCTTGTGATGGCACTGCTATGTAAAGACTGTTTCAGTCTCCTCAGATAGCCATAGCAGATAGTAATAGGAGTCAGGCTTATGCTTGCCACTTCAGTAGGCCAGAAAGCTTGGAAGTGCAGAAGTCAGAAGGCTCACCAGAGGTGTGAACTTCCCCCAAAGGTCCTTAAAACTCAATTCAAGGGAAAATATTTAGCTTCAACTCATTGAATCTGTGACCTCCTTGTAAGATACTGCATTTAAAAAAAACTTTTATTGTTGGTCTTCTTTAAAAAATGTATTTATTGATTTCAGAGAGGAAGGGAGAGGGAGAGAGAGATAGAAACATCAGTGATGAGAGAGAATCATTGATCGGCTGCCTCCTGCATGCCCTCCACTGGGAATGGAGCCTGCAATCCGGGCATGTGCCCTGACCAGGAATTGAACCATGACCTCTTGGTTAATAGGTCGATGCTGAACCACTGAGCCACCCTGACTGGGCATAAGATACTGCACTTTTGCCTAATGTTTACTTAAACCCCTTTTAAATGGTACCCTTGGTACTCCCTTAATGACCCCCAAATAAAAAGACACACTTGGTTTTGCTGGATTATGCTTTGTAACAAAGGCATTTCTGTAGGTGCCTCTTTTTCTGTCAGAGATTAGTCACTTAGATCTAAGGGATCAGTAAATTAACAGAATGGTGGAGCCTTATCCTATTGCTTGTTCTTGAGGGCTAACTGGTTTCTGCTGGAACACAAATGAAATACCTCAGGTTCTTCAAGATCTTAACTATATAAGTCCCCGGCTGTGGCAAAGGAGTGTGTCTTCTTACTAATTCTGGGAAATGCTTGCCAAGAGTACTTTTCTATAGTGTTTATTTTAGAGTAAAAGCATGACTTTCATTTTAGTACTAAGCAGTGAACATCATTTAAAAATATATTTTATTGATTTTTAGAGAGAGAGGAAGGGAGGGGGGAGAGAGAGAGAGAAACATTGATGTGAAAGTAGAACCACGATTGGCTCCCTACTGGGGATGGAGCCCACAGCCTGGGCATGTGCCCTGACAGGGAATCAAACTGGCAACCTTTTGGTGCACAGGATGACGCCCACCAGCGAGGGCGAACATAATTTTTATGAAACTGTAGTCATAGAATCTGGAATTAAGACTATTGGTCTCTGTTAATCTAATCTGTATTTGGTACATTCACTGCAGTATATTTAGAGCTCTGGTTGTTAACTAGTGGAATCATTTATTACAGAAATTTATTAAGGACAGTTTACTGAAGCTTACTTATAATTTCATTCATTTATTTGTAATTAGCAGGTAAAAGGGTGATTTGTCTTTTGTTCAGTCATTTCCTTAAAATAAGGAACTAGTGAAATATTCTTCAGTTTTATGTTCAGTTATCAAAGGAATATTCACAGGCAGCAAAGAAATGTGTGAGATAGCTATTCAGGAAATTTAGTTACTAGTATTTGTGTGTTGAAGGTACCTATAGGACAAGAGGTTTTGGAATCCCTTGCAAAGTCAACATGGCACTGTAGACTGACCTTACAGAAAGTCATAACTGTTTCAAAGTCTTTGTAAATAAAAAAAATGAAAATGGTTTTTACTCCTTTGATAGTTCTGATAGGTCATGCTAGATGACCAAGGGAGTGTGGGAATATTGGCATTTCATCCTCTGGGAAAGGAGAGTAGTGAGATGGCAAATTTCCTCCTCTGAATCAGAACTTTTATCATAAAATATATAATGGAATTGTCCCAAGCAGTATTATAGAATTCAGTCTATATATATAAAAGCCTAAGTGACCTAATGACTGGTCAGCCAGTCGCTGTGATGCACACTGACCACCAGGGGCAGACGCTCAATGCAGGAGCTGCCCCCTGGTGGTCAGTGTGCTCCCATAGCCAACCTCCCATGGCCGGCGAAGCTCCTGCAGTCTCTTCCTCCCAGCCGGCCGGCCCCATCGGCCCGATCAGGGTGGCTGGCCAACCTCCTGTGGCCCCTCCAACAGCCGGCCGGCCCCGATGGCCCCGATCAGAACCTACCCTGGCCCCTTCCCCCGGCTGGCTAACCTCCCATGGCCCCACCCCTGGCCAACTTCCCGTGGCCCCTTCCACCCTCCGCTCCCGGTTGGCCAGCTCAATGGCCCCGATCAGGGCGGCCAACCTCCTGTGGCCCCTCCCCCTGGCCAACCTCCTGCCATCCCCATTGGCCCTGATCACC
>NW_005871146.1:170147-173086 GCF_000147115.1 Myotis lucifugus | reverse complement strand
AAACCTCACGGACCACCAGTGTTCTGCGGACCACCGGTTGGCGACCGCTGCTCTAATATACAGATAATGCATCATAGAAATGTTATACTTGAAACCTATATAATTTTATTAACCAATGCCATCCCAATACCTTTAATGAAAAACCATACATGTCAAATATTGGTAGTATGATACAAATATTTAACTACTAATCAATCCCTTCTCAAAGCTGAAATATGGCCCAGCCAGCATGGCTCTGTGGTTGAGTGTCGACCTATGAACCAGGGATTCCTCGTCAGGGCACATGCCTGGGTTTCGGGCTTGATCCCCAGTGGGGGGCATGTAGGAGGCAGCCAAACAATGATTCTCTCTCATCATTGAAGTCAGTTTCTCTCTCTCTCTCTCTCTTTCTCTCTCTCTCTTTCTTTCTTTCTTTCTCTCTCTCTGAAATCAATATAAATATATTTTAAAAAAAACACCTTAAGTGCGCAATAAAAAAGTGAATGAATTCACTGGAAACTGAACTAATAGATGGAATACAAGTTAAAAAAATAGCATAGAAAGCAAAAACAGAAGAAAAACTTAAAAAAAATTGACTAAAGTAAGCCAACACGTTATTATAGTAAATACATTTCCATGTCCAAAAGAAAGAATGAATTGATAAGAAATAGGAGAAATATCAGATATGGCTAAAGGGGACAAAGTCCATAGGAATAAAAATTATATCATTTCAGGATCAAAATGATACTGGATTAATGATCTGAATGTAAAGCGCTGTCATTCACATTACCGTAGGATGGAGTACCTCATTCGTGCAGCTTATAAGCTATACAGTTGTGCCTTTAGGTTTTGGGTAGCCCTATAAACTAGTTTTTAAATACATCACATGGTGATAAGTTAGATAATTGTAATTTTGCTTTATTTGGTTAGTTATATGGGGACATTTGAAGATTGAAACATGTTTCAGTATGTTCTTGTTGATAACATATGTTCCTGTTGTTAAGCAGATATCCTTATGTATTGCTTGACTAATAAGAAAGTAGATTGAAAGCAGGAGATTGGTTCTTCATCTTAGAGTTTGGCATAATACCTTAGCAGTGGTTCTCAACCTTCTGACCCTTTAAATACAGTTCCTCATGTTGTGACCCAACCATAAAATTATTTTCGTTGCTACTTCATAACTGTAATGTTGCTACTGTTATGAATTGTAATGTAAATATCTGATATGCAGGATGGTCTTAGGCGACCCCTGTGAAAGGGTCGTTCGACCGCCAAAGGGGTCGCGACCCACAGGTTGAGAACCGCTGCCTTAGAGACAGTAGGTGCTCAGTTGATTTTGGAAATTTGGTAAGCATTCACTGCTGAACCTGTGTTGACAGTCAGACCATATATCCCAGAGCAAGCTTATTTTAAAAAACTATTGATTTTTTTTGCTTTACTATGTGTATATTTTGCAAAAATGAAACTGTGGCCCTAAATGCATAATGAAAGACATGGCCTTATTTTATGGCTGATTGTTTCTAATATGACTGGAGGATGGCGCTATAGAAATCTCACTTCACAGGCATGGGCAAGAAAGGTTTTAAATGGATTTTGTTAGATTTGATTTTTTATTTTAAAACTTTCTTCTGAGTGATTTGGGATTGTATGGAATACAGAAAGAGTGCTGTGCTGTGCTTTGGATGATGTAGAACCTGGGTTAGAATATAATGCTCTGAAGGGACTTCATTTAATGTATAATTTTGATTTTGTTTATAGAATTTTCTGTAATGAAATAATATTTGATTTTTTCAAGTAATTTAATGTTTGGCTTCTATTGTTTTTCAATCATGCTTTGAGAGACCTTTTCCACTACAAGATTATTTTTAAAAATTCTGTGTTTCTTCAGGTTCCTTAGTGGTTTCATTGTGTACATTTTTGCTATATTTGGAACGTCCTTTGGTATAAGATTAAGGACTCAATTTGATCCCCCCCCCCAAGTGGGTACTGAGTTGTTACCCCCCAGTGATTTCAATACCACATTTATTTTATATTGAGTTTCTAATATGTATTAGTCAATTTCTGCATTTTCTAATCTGTTCCAGCACCACATTATTTTAATTATTGTAGCTGTGCAGTGTTTTGGAATGTCAACCAGTGGTTGTTGTTCCCAGTTTAATGCCAACAGGAATCCCCAATTTGGGGTGTGGTGAAGAAGGAAACATTAGTGCATACAGCTCAGTTGTGATACAGCACGGCTGTGAGTACAGGCTGTGGGACAGGTCAGCAGTGTTTCAAAACAGCATGGCTGGGAAACGGCAGGGCTGCTGGGTGGCCAGGGGTGAGGCGGCCCTGGGCTGACACCCCTCTCTGGCCAGACAGCTCTGCTCTGCTCCAGTCCAGTCTGGTCTGTGCCACTCTGCCCTGCTCCAGTCTGCTTCATTCTATTCCAGTGAGAAGTCTTTGGGAAAACGCAGTTTTTGGTAGAAAGGGAAGAAAGTATGTTTTCTGAGCTGGAGAGGAGCTGACTTATGTAGAGAGAAGTCCCTGCTGATTGGTTCATCCTCATGTAAATGAGAACTCCAAATACTCACAGTTTGGTCCAAAAAGCACTGTTCTGATTGATTAGAATGGAGCTGCTCTGATTGGTTGGTGAAGATGCTGATGGGGATATAGCTGCATAGCTCTGATTAGACAGGAAAGGTCTCCATCCTGTTGTTTGAAGTATAATTCCAAGAACTCCTTTATAAGGGTTGACTCAGCAGGAACACAGTGCAGGCAGGCAGTTCAAAGCGAAAGGCAGGCTTCATGCAGGCTTCTTTCTAATGTGCAGCTTGAGTGAGAGGCCCTATTTAGAAACCGCCCCTAGGCTCTTATTTACCTTTTGTTTGCTAATTTATTTTTGTTTGTTAATCCTCACCTGAGGACATTTTTTCCAATGATTTTAGAGAGTCGAATGAGGGAGGAAAGGAAAGAAAGAG
>NW_005871146.1:132658-169944 GCF_000147115.1 Myotis lucifugus | reverse complement strand
ATATTCAATATGTGTGTTCCAGTGGTCTTAGGCGACCCCTGTGAAAGGGTTGTTCGACCCCCAAAGGGGTCGCGACCCACAGGTTGAGAACCGCTGCGAGAGAGAGAGAGAGAGAGAGAGAGAGAGAGAGAGGGAGAGAGAGAGAGAGGGAGAGAGAGAGAGAGAGATGCTCTAACCACACCAAGCAGGGCACCATTTTTAAATTTGAGCCCAGTTAGCTACCAGGAGCCCTTCTTGGTATCTTTATTCTCAGGGGTGCTCTGTAGTCTTCTTTTGTAGAATTATCTTGTCTATCTATGCTTATTTTTTCATTAGGACTTTGAAATCAGCTTGTCTAGTTTCTAAGAGAATTGTAGGGAATACTTAAACCTTCCTCTATGATGAATCATGCTCTTGGATTCTCAGAGCCCTATCTTATCCTAAGTCTGGAGACTTGGTTTCTGACCAAATTCTGACATTAACTAGCTCTGAAGTAAAATGTTAGATTTATGTCTTACTATTTTAACCAAGTGTGCAGGCGCTTTAAAATTATTACTGTGTACTTGCATTTTTGTTTGCTTGTTTTTTATTTTTTCAGTCACTAGATAACAACTCTTGTAAGAATCCTCAAAAATTTTTTAGCATTGCATTGGGGTCTTGATACTTTGAAAAGTTGGAAACAACTGAATTAGAGTTCTCTGGGCTCATTTTTGTTCTCAAACTCAGTTCTAAATAAATAAAAGTCTATCATCAATGCAATCAGGGATTGAATTTAAATCTTTCTTTGTAGTCACTGAAAGGGCTACTCTTCCTAGAGAAACTACAGAAATGGCTCTTGGCAAGATCATTTGTCTGTTTCTTTCTTTCCTCTGTAAGCAGTTGGTGTTTTGAAAGGAAGCATATTGTCTAGATTTTCAAAGTTCTCTAAAAACAGGATGGGGGTGGTGTGCATTATTTTCAAAGCATGAAACATGATTGCATCTTAAGCTGAATTAAGTACTTTGAAAGCTTGAATTCTTTGTGTTGTCATAGTTGACTATTAAGATTGAAGTATATATATCTTCTTTCCTTTCTGTGAGTTCATTGTTAGGTTGAGTGAGAATACTGAACAGAATGGTTCATGGGAGAAGACTATCAAGGCTCTGCTAATTCTCAAAAGTCAAACTTTACATTTTGAAGGGTAAATCAGTTCTATAGTTTGTATAATTCTGTAACAGATTGGAAAATAATGGAACAAATAATAAGAGAAAATCGGTTGTCATATATCGGTCAATGATAATCACCATTAAATTAAGGTGAGTTTTTAAAATGACGAGACAATTTTTTTTGCCCCTTTTGGAAAATTACTTTCATAATTCATTAGTTTAAAATTGCTACAGCACTTAAAAAATTCTAAAAATACCAGAAATCCTATAATCCTATCAAGAATAATATTCTGAAGTAGAGGGTGAGGTTTGGGAGTTGCTGAGTCTAGTTATATCAGACTCAGTCTATTCAAGGAGTGTAAATAATATTCTTGAGCAAGAGTAAATATGAAAATCAGACAAACTGATATAAATTACCATTAGTGAATAGAAAGATTAGAGAAGGGAGTTTAGGAAAAATAAGAATATAAGCATGTTTTCATGTGTCTCTTGGCCTTCTGTATGTCCACTAGTACTGTTCAGTTATTGTACAATACTTCTTGTGCTATTTCTTTGTAATCTCATCCACTCTGTGCCCTGGTTCCTGTGCCCTGTTCTCCATCTCTATAGTTGTGTGGTTTTGAGAATGTTATATACATGGAATCATACTGTATGTAACCTTTTGAGATTTACTTTTTCATTAAGCTAAATGCCCTCAAGGTCCATTCAGGTTGTTGTATGTATCAATAGTTATTCTTTTTTATTGCTGAGTGGTATACCATAGTGTGGATGTACTAGAATTTGTCCAACCATCGACCCAAACAACAGTTAAGCTGTTTCCCGTATTTTTTTCTTTTTTAAAAATCTTTATTGTTCAGATTATTACAGGTGTCCCTCTATTCCCCCCCCCCCCCCATAACTCCCCTCCACCCGGTTCCCACCCCACCCCAGGCCCTCGCCACTCCACTGTCTGCGTCCATAGGTACTGCATACATACATATAAGATCTTTGTCCAATCTCTTCCCAAGCCCCCCACACCCCCTTCCCTCTGAGAATTGTCAGTCTGCTCCATTTCCATGCCCCTGATTCTATTACATTCACCAGTTAATTCTGTTCATCAGATTTTTTATTCATTTGATTTTTACATTCATTTGTTGATAGATATGTATTTGTTGTCCTTTGTTATTCATAATTTTTTATCTTTACCTTTTTCTTCTTCTTCCTCTTCTTAAAGAATACCCTTCAGCATTTCATGTAATACTGGTTTGGTGGTGATGAACTCCTTTAGCTTTTTTTTTGTCTGTGAAGCTCTTTATCTGACCTTCAATTCTAAATGATAGCTTTGCTGGGTAGAGTAATCTTGGTTGTAGGTTTTTGCTATTCATCACATTGAATATTTCGTGCTACTCCCTTCTGGCCTGCATAGTTTCTGTTGAGAAATCTGCTGACAGTCGTATGGGCACTCCCTTGTAGGTAACTAATTGTTTTTCTCTTGCTGCTTTTAAGATTCTTTCTTTGTCTTTTGCCCTTGGCATTTTAATTATGATGTGTCTTGGTGTGGTCCTCTTTGGATTCCACTTGTTCGGGGTTCTCTGCGCTTCCTGGACTTGTGAGTCTATTTCTTTCACCAGGTAGGGGAAGTTTTCTGTCATTATTTCTTCAAATAGGTTTTTAATATCTTGCTCTCACTTCTTCTGGCACCCCCATAATTCGGATGTTGGTACACTTGAAGTTATCCCAGAGGCTCCTTACACTACCTTCATATTTTTGGATTCTTTTTTCTTTTTGTTCTTCCGGTTGGGTGTTTTTTGCTTCCTGGTATTTCAAATCTTTGACTTGTTTCTAGCCTACTGTTGAGTCTCTGTATATTATTCTTTATTTCAGTCAGTGTATGCTTAAATTCTGACTGGTCCTTTTCCATTTTTTTCTGGCATTCTCACTAAGATCCTTGAAGGTCTCATTAAGTTCCTTGGAGGTTTCTAGAAGATTCTTGAGTAACCTTATAACTGTGTTTTTGAACTCTATATCCAGTATTTTGCTTTCTTCCATTTCTTTCATTTGTGACTTGTTTCTTTGTCTCTGCATTTTGGCTGCTTCCCTGTGTTTGTTTCTGTGTATTGGGTAGCTCCTAAGTCTCCTTGAGTTGATAGAGTGGCCTTGTGTGGTAGGTGTCCTATAGGGCCCAGTTTCTCAGCCTCCCCAATCACCTGAGGTGGACACTCTTGGTGCACTCCTCTGTGGGCTGTGTGCACAGTCTTGTTGTAGTTGAGCCTTGATTGCTGTTGGTATCACTGGAGGGAATTGACCTCCAGGCCAATTGGCTGTGAGAACCAGCTGTGTCTACAGTGGGAGAGCTGCTGTGCTGGAGACACCCTTATGGAGCAGGACTTGCTTCAGTGGGGCTTTGGTGCTCAGTGAGTCTGCCCCTTGAGTGTGTCTCTTATGGATGTGAAGAGTTGTAATCCGGTATGGTCTCACACTGACCACTGGGTACACTGGCTCTTGGATCTCCAAGGAGGTGCAAAGTCAGCCACTGCCTGGGGCCACTCAGCAGGAGCTACAGAGAGATCTGCAGATTCCTCCTCTTTGTATCAGGTTTGGAAGTGCCCAGATGAGGCCCAGCTGTGAAGCAAGGCAGACTGCTGCTGGTGCTGGTGTTGGGCCTTCTTTTGATAGCTTTGGGGCTTCCTGACCCAGCTGCAGCTTGTTTGACAGGTTTTAGGCTGAGAAAGGACAGGCCATTCATATGCAAAAGCCGCTGTGCACAGGGCGGAGCAAATAGCAATGGTTGCCAGTCAACCCTGTACTGAGGAGGTCCCAGCACTGGAACAGTGACCATTGCGAGCATCTCCGTCTGGAAGAAAGCCACCCCCATATTCCTGCCCTGATGCCAGACAGTCCAGTTTCTCCCCATATGTGTCTGGGTCCTCCAGAGTTTTGCCTGGCACTGGAGCTCAGAGCAAGTGGGAGCTTGTATCTCCCTCCCGATTAAAAAAGTGGCACCGTGCCTTCACACCTCCTACCAGTCTCAATGCGCTTTCTTCTTTACCTCTCTAGTTGTAGTACTTCCACTCAGCCAACTTTCCCGCGGTTCTGGTTGATAGTTGTTATGTATTTCAGTTGTAATTTTGATGTGGTTGTGGGAGGCAACAAGTACAGGTGTTTACCTATGTCTCCATCTTGGTTTGCCTCCAGTATTTTTATATGATGAATAAAGCTGCTGTTTGTATATAGATTTTTGTCTGACTGTAAGTTTTCATTTTCCTTGGATTACATATATCCATGAGTATGATTATGGAGTCGAATGGCAACTACACATTTTGTCCTGTGAGAACTTGCTAAACTATTTTCCAGAGTAGCTGTACTATTTTATATTCCCACCAGTAATATATGTGTGATCCAGTCTCTCTGTATCCTCACCAGAATTAGGTATTATCCCAATTTTTTATTTTAACTTTCTAATAGGTGTGTAGTGATATCTCATTGTGGTTTTAATTTACTTTTCCCTAATGGCTAATGATGTTTACTAATGAATGTTGGCCATTAATAATTATGGCCATCCATGTATTCTAGATATGAGACCTTTGTTGCATATTTGCTTTCCAAATATTTTCTCCCAGTCTGTAGCTTGCTTTGCTTTTCATCCCTTTAACAGTGTCTTTCACAGTTCAAGAGAAAATTTTGATGCTTTTTGTTTTTGAAAGCATTTTTGCTGGTGACAGGTCCTCCCCCCCCCCCCCCCTTAGCATTCTAAACATGTCAGTCTGTTGTATTCTGACTTTCGTGGGTTTTTTTAAATCCTCATCCGAAGACATGCCTAAAGAAGGGGTGGGGGAAAAAAGGGGGGAAGGAGGGAGGAAGGTAGAGAGAGAGAGAGAGAGAGAGAGAGAGAGATGACAGAAACATCAATTGGCTACCTTTTGTTCGTGGTCCACCAGGGATTGAACCTTCAACCTAGGCATGTGTCCTGACCAGGAATCAAACTAGCAATCTTTTGGTGCACAGGATGATTGATGCTCAACCAACTGAGCCACTCTGGCCTGGCTGACTTTCATGATTTTTGATAAAATGTAACCTTCCTATGTTTTGTCCTTATTACTTTTCCCTATAACCAATATGTTGTCTTATTCCTCTGGTTGCATTGAAATAATTTTTCTTCACCTTTGGTTTCCAGCAGTTTGGCTCTGATGTACCAATGTACTGCTGTAGTTTACTTAGTATTTCTCCTCCTTGGAGTTGAGTGAGCTTCCTGGATCTACGGGTTGATGTCCTTCATCACATTTGGATTAGACTTTTTTTTTCAGATTTTTTTTTCTGTCCCATTCTTTCTCCTCACCTTCTGGAACTCCAATTACACATCTAGCCATTTGATATTGTTCCACAGATCTTGGGAAGTGTCATTATTTTAAAATTGTTTTTTCCTCTTAAAATTCACAGAACCTTTTTCTGTTGTGTCTGATTAGCTGATAAAATCATTGAAGGAATTCTTTATTTCTGAATATGTAATTTTTATTTCTAGCTTTTATTTATTTTAAAATATTTATGAGACTACCCTTCTTTCCAAATCTCTTCAGCAGCAGGTATTTTCACTTTTTAGTTTTTGCTAATGTAATGGCTATGAGATGATATATTGCTACTTTATTTATATTCAAGTAAATACATTTAGCTTCTTAGTTCCAATTTTATTCTGCTGGAGTTCTTTACTGTGCATGTTCATCTGCCCATCTTTCCCATGGGATCCTTTACTGTATTCATTATAGTTATGTTTGCTGATTGCAATGCCAGGGTTTATATGGGTCTATTTCTGTTCAGTGTTTTTTCTTTTTTTATGAATCACGTTCTTCTCTTCATGTATATATGCCCCTAGAACAGAGCTTGTCCCTTTTTTTTGTTTTTTGTTTTTGTCACACAACTAATGTAGGGGACTGAGCTAGGTCTGGACTTTGTTGTAGCAATAGTGAGATTTAGTTCATTCTTAGCTTCAGATATTTTGAGAGTGGGGTCAGGACTTTGTTTTTAGCAGAGTTTCAGAATGAGCCTCGGGCAGACCTTGGAGATCTATATTTTAGAACTAATCTGCTAACTTCCTGAGTAGTGGGAGATCTCTATTAGTTTTATAGTTTGGCTGCTAGGTTTTTTGTTGGACACTGATGAGTTATCTTTGCAGTCTCCAGTCTGTGGCTTTCTGTTCCTCAGGAGATCGCACTTTGTCCTATTGTTCTTTAGAGGGATTTCTCTCATTTCTCTTTTGTTTTCCTTCTGGTATTAGTCTGCTGCTCTGCACCCAGGGAATTTCACAGGTGCCTGAGATAGGGAATCACTAATTTCTTCTGTTCTATCTCATTGTACACTACCCGTGTGTATTTGGTAAAGACCCAAGGAAGAGAGTTGACAGGTGAGGTGCAGACTTGCTCTGTGTTTGGGGCTCCTTGACATTAAAAAAGTTTGTGAACAGTTCAGCTGATATTTTCTTATCCTTATCTATAGCAGATTTTTCGACCTGTCACTCTGCCAGGGATGAAAACAGCTGTGGATCACTTCTCTCCTAGGAAGGACTTGTCAGTATCTGATATTTACTTCATTAAGGTTTCTCTGTGTTCTAAACTTTCTTACAGATTTTATTTATTTTTTAAAAAGCTTGCGGTTTTATAGTTTTATCCAGCTTATATTCATTGTTGGGGGATTTTTTTATTATTTTTTTCTTAGCTATATATATCTTTAACATTTAGTTGCTGAAGCATTGATGGTATCTGTATTAATTTCTCATACTTAGGTAACCTGTTTTCATAAGCAGTGGTCTTGAGCCATTGCCTTAGAGAACTAGAGCCAGTTGTATATTTTGGGAGCAACTCCTCCTTTCACATTCTCAGAGATATCATTGCCTTTGTGCAGGCAACTTTCTTATTGACCCTGATAGAGTAGTTGTTTCCCTGGGCCCCGAAGGCCCTGTCTAGAGAGCTCAGCAGGATCCTTCAGGAAGGATGATGCTTCCTTGATAAGTTCTAGGGCAGACTATCTATGTAATGTTATAGAGTGGAAGTTTCAGTCATCTTACGGGATTTGATTCATTTAGACCAGTGGTTCTCAACCTGTGGGTTGCGACCCCTTTGGCGGTCGAACAACCCTTTCACAGGGGTCGCCTAAGACCATCCTGCATATCAGATATTTACATTATGATTCATAACAGTAGCAACATTGCAGTTATGAAGTAGCAACGAAAATAATTTTATGGTTGGGTCACAACATGAGGAACTGTATTTAAAGGGCCAGAAGGTTGAGAACCACTGATTTAGACAAAGTGAACAAAATATTTCCAAAGACATCAATCTACTCTAAATGGACTGAGGAGTTCCAACCATGCCTTCGCCATGTAGAAGTTTGTAGTAATATTTAATTACCTACTCTATGAAAAATCCTTGTTTGCTAATTGGGAATTATAATACCCACCTCTGTCTACCCTCCTCTTTGGGCTCTGAGGATTAAATGATGTACAATATGCAGAAGTACATAGTAGACTTCCCAGGGCTTGACTGGCTTACCTAGTATTACCGTAGAGAGATTTTGAAATTTATCTTTAGTGGTGGAGTGCTCAGAAAGGTGAATGCAGTGGATATCTCGTAGCTTTCCATTTCCTGAATTGGCTTTAACAGTGAGATTATTTAATTTCAAATGATGGAAGGTGGGATAGTGGTTAAAAGTTTAGTCGCTGGAAGCAGATTTTCTAGGTTTGAATCTCAACTGCATTATGTACTGGAGGATCTTGGACAAATCACATAACTTCTCTATTCTCTAGTTTCCTCTTATGTAAAATGGAGCACCTAGCTCATAGAGCTGTGGTCAAGATTGAGAGACATACGCACATGAAGCAGGCACTTCAGCAGAGCACCAGGCTCAGCATGGAATTGTTAGCTACTGTGCTTCTCATATTTTTCTTTTTTTGTTTTTGTTTTTTTTGTTTTGGAGGGGGCACCCAGATATGAACCGTCATATTTTTCTTTTTGAAATGCCCTTATGCATAGATATAATCCTGGGTAACATTTCAGCCCAGCAGAGAATTCATGATAGAAATCCCAACTAAAAAAGTGTTTTAAATAAGAAATCTTAAGTGTTCATAGGAGTTGGGATGCTCTTTCTTTTGTTGGGTCTTTAGTTTGGAGACCAGATATTTTTGGCTGCTTTTCATGACTTTAATCTCCTTGTGTTCAAGAGACATCAGCATAAAAGAACAGGAGCACCGCCCTGCATCGCTTCTTACCTCCTAGAAGAAACAGTCCACAGCTCTGGTGAACCTTTCTTTATTGTTTAAAGTATTACATAAGTCTCCTTTTCCCCCCATTGACCTCTCCCCAGCTGCTCCCACCCCCCATCGGATGAATCTTAAAGTCGTTTCTCTTCTCCAGATCCTCTCTCCACCTTCTCCTTTCTGTCTGTCCTTAACTCACTCTGGCAGGAATGTGTATATAGTGTGCTGATTGCTTTCTTGGTGTTAGGGTAAAGTTCACCATTATATGGTTCTTTTAGGTTGCTTAAGTTTCTATGTTATATAGTGAGAAGGGCCATAATTTATTGAAATCATGTGATTTGGGTGGTTTAATTATAATGCCCTGTCAGTATTTTTAGATGCAATAACTCATTCACTTGTTTTCAAATGGATTTTAAAATTGCTGACCAATTTATGTTAAAAAGAATTAAGGGGTCATTACATTTAAGCATTGAAATAGATAAAAATGGTATTTAATGTCTGGGTGTTTGTAATACATTAAAATCAATGCAATTATACATCTTTGACATCTGAATGATATGGTATTTATTTTATAAAATGTCCCCAGTACTTGTGAGGGGAGAAAGTAAAGTTGGATTTAAGACTTGTTAGAGTGCATTTTGATTTCAAGTCTATTGACTATCTCTGTGTATGGGCTGTTGCCACTTTAATTTCCTCAGTTTATATGTGGAGTCATTTAGTCATTTATTTGTGACCTCTGTGCTGAAAGGTTTTAGAGAGTTGAGGTTGGCCTTTGAGAGAGTGGGCGCTTCTCGACTTTAAGAGAAGAATGCTGTTGACCACTAGGGATTGTGGCAGGTGATGGGGAGAACAGAGGCAGAAACTGAACCTTGGTATTTTGATGCCTTCAGGGTTGACAGGTCAGCTGGCATTTAGTGCAGAATTCAACCTATTAACAAAACTACAAAAGTAAAAGGAGCTTTCATTAGTTAAGTAAACATGAGGATTTCAAACATCGAAATACCTTCTGTTTGTAATATCCACATTTCTGCCCATTCAGTGGAAAATTGCCATCATTATTTTTACCTGTAGAAATCAAAGAAGAGCTGGGTCTGGCTCATCCAGTGCATTGGCCACTTGCCACAAGCACCCGCTTTGTCATTCCCAGACAGTCGGTGCTACTACCGTAACTCGAGGAAAATGAGAAGGTGGCATGTTCTCTGCACAGCCTGATTGTGGCCGTTAGGCTTCTTGCCTCCTTGTTTGATGCTGTTCAGCTTGTGTTGGTAGAGGGTTAGCCTCGGCCACCTTGCTATGCTTTTTGCCTGGAGTCGCTCATCCTCCCCTCATCTTTATACTATAAGGGGAGGTCTTAATTAGCCCGTTTTACAGGTGGGCAGATCGAAGCCGAGACGGTAATAACCTTCTCAGAGTCCAAAGCTTTTGGTGGTAGATCCAGGTGTGGAACTCAGGTCTCTGATGTCCACACCTGTTCTTTTTCCTTTACCGTGCAGCCTCTGGTCCCTAGAAAATGTCTCCTACAAGATAATAATGGATGCCACTAATTAAATGATTACTATTTAATAGGAGACATAATTTATTTTTATTAACAAAGTTTTTAATGTTTACATTATTGCTGAAGTCCCCCTCTCCCTTACTTTTGCCACCTCCGTCTTCCCTGGCCTCTCCTTCCCTTGGTCTTTACCAAATTATTTTCTGTGTCCATGGGTTATTAATATATGTTCTTTAGCTATTTCCTTCACCTTTTTTATCCAGTCACCCCCACCCCCCTCCCCTTGGGCACCGGTCAGTTTGTTCCATGTATTCATGCTTCTGTTTCCATTTTGCCCATTTATTTTGTTCATTAAATTCCACATGTTAGTGAGATATATGGTATTTATCTTTCTCTGACTGGCTTATTTCGCTTAGCATAATAATCTCCAGGTTCATCCATGCTGTTGCAAACAGTAAGACTTCCTTCTTTTTTACAGCCATGAAGTATTTCATTTTGTAAATGTAAGACAGCATTTTTATCCACTCATCTGCTGATGGGCACTTGGGCTGTTTACAGATCTTAGCTATTGTAAATAAAGATGCTATGATCATAGGAATGCATATATCCTTTCTGATTGGTGTTTCGGGATTCTTAGGATATATTCCCAGAAGTGGGATTGCTGGGCAAAAGGCAGTTTCATTTTTAATTTTTTGAGGAAACTCCTTATTGTTTTCCACAGTGGCTGCACCAGTCTGTGTTCCCACAAATCAACAAGCACTTGTTTGTTGATTTACTGATAGCAGCCATTCTGACAGGTGTTGAGTTGATAACTCATTGTCGTTTTAATTTGTTTCTCTCTATTAGTGACTTTGAGCATTTTTTATATGTCTCTTGGTCCATTTGTATGTCTTCTTTGGAGAAGTGTCTGTTTAGGTCCTTTGACCATTTTATAATTGGATTGTTGGTCTTCCTGATGTTGAGTTGTAAAAGTTCTTTATATATTTTGGAAATTAACCCATTATCGGATATATCATTGGCAAATATGTTTTCCCATACAGTGGGCTCTTTTCATTTTGTTGATTAATCCTTTTGCTGTGAAGAAGCTTTTTAGATTGATATAGTCCCATTTGTTTATCTTTTCCCGAGTTTCCCTTGCCCTCAGAGACATATTGGCAAAAATATTGCTGTGAGAGATGTCTAAGATTTTATGCCTATTTTCTTCCATGATTTTTATGGTTCATGACTTACATTTAAGCCTTTTATCCATTTTGAGTTTATTATTGTGTATGGTATAAGTTGGTGGTCTAATTTCATTTTTTTCCATGTACCTGTCCAATTTTCCCAGTATCATTTAGCAGCTCTGAGCCTGCCCCTGCTTCTTCCCCTCTACCAGGAGATGGAATTTAATGTTAAAAATATTTCAGTGGTAATGAGTTACTTTCCAGGTGGCTGGAATTTTATGTTCATTTCTGGGTGGTGATAATGTTTTCCCTTGTTTTTGTCTTGTCTCATACGTAAGTGGCAGTGCTGTATTCTTATAGTACGGAGGTGAGCCATTACTTTAGATATAGTGTACATTAGGCTTTGACTAGAGGCTCGGGAGAATCACATGTAGACATGTCATAAAATGTGACTGCTCAGTTTGTTCATCTTGTTTGAACACACTGCCTCCCCTGTGGGTGAAAGTTTATGGACCCATTTGTTATTGTGGCTGCTGTTATACTTTATCCTAGGGGGGGAAATAACCAGAGTTACTGGTTGCATTGCACATGAAAATCTTTATTTCAGGTTTATATGACATAGCTAGCTTTGACATATATTTTGATTCTGGAATATGTAAAAGTTGTCATTGAAATTTAAAAGAACCCTCTGCAGTGCAGCATTTATATCTGATCTTTCCATATGACTTGTGCAGATTGCCTAAGTATTTTTGTGCATTAGGTAATAATTTTCTTTGTCCAAATTTGAGATTCAGCATATGTACTGAAACTAATTGGTAATCCTGATTTGGTTATGATCTATTTGGCATCCCAAAGACTGTTGATTGCTAACTGTATGGTATTTTAGCCTAGTTGTTATATTTGTTTAGTATGTTTGAAGAGGAAGTATATAGGGTCATGAGGAATGTAGTGACTGCTGCTGGCACCTATGTTAATTTATCTTTCTTTTGAAATAGCTGTGGAAATGCAGAACTCCAGGTAGAAGCTGAAGGTAGAGAGGGAGGCAACATCCCTCTTTTGGCCACTCATAGAAGGCTCAGCAGGTCCCTGTGTAGGGATTGGACTGTGGTTGTTGTGAATTAAAGTTAGAAAACTAAGGTCAAGAGAACTGAGGTGGGGCTGAGAGGTAAAGGCATGTGTCTTAGCATGAACGGAAACTAGATGAATATAAGAATCAAAACAGGTCATATCAAGGAAATAAAAACACAGATTCTCAGGTGCTCAGGAACCACCATGCAATCAGAAACCAGGGATAGTATTTAATATGGAGAACAGCAGAGACTCAAAACAGCTAAAGGTGTAAAGCAACTTTAACCATTGTTTAGACAGCCTCTGTTTTATTTATTTATGACTAGAGGCCTGGCGCATGAAATTCGTGCATTGGTAGGGTCCCTAGGCCTGGCCTGTGTTCGGGCTATCTTCCCTGGCTGCCTGCAGCCGGCCCGCACCCCTTGCTGCCCCCCATTCCTGGTTCTCCCTTTGCCCTCGGGTGATTTGCCTGACGGCTGACCAAGAGGTCGGCTGTTCCCACCTGCTCACTTCCCCTGCCCCCCTCTGGGGGTTGTCCCCTTTGTGGGGGGGCGACCGGCAGGGTGGGGGCCTTGGCCTGGTGCCCCCCCCCCCCAGCTTCCTCCACCACCCACCTCCGGTTCCCTGTTCGTGATCGGAGCCTGCCGGCTGGGGAAAGGAACTGAGAGGGAGTAAGTGTGCCTCATAGTGACTAGTCCAGTGGTCGTTCTGGTCTTTCTGCTGTTAGGGTCAATTTTCATATTATCCTTTTATTATATAGGATGGACAGGGAATAACTTCCAGGGTTATCAAACCTAGTTGCAGCTGGCAAGGTGGGCCCGTAGCTAAGAGTAATGCCATAGTTGGGATGCTGAAGTTAGGAAAAGGGAGACATTTGTCTACTTAATGATCCTCTGATAGGTGGCATCATAAACAGTAATTTAGTATATGCCTGTTATGTACATGGTATTATTGTAGACATTAAGAAATATGAGACTAGGACATTCAGAAAGCCAAGAGACACATGAAAACATGCTCAAAGTCACTAATCATCCGAGAGATGCAAATCAAAACAACAATGAGGTATCATCTCACACCTGTCAGAATGGCTATCATCAACAAATCAACAAACAACAAGTGCTGGAGAGGATGTGGAGAAAAGGGAACCCTCGTGCACTGCTAGTGGGAATGCAGACTGGTGCAGCCACTATGGAAGACAGTATGGAGTTTCCTCAAAAAGTTAAACGTGGAACTCCCATTTGACCCAGTGATCCCACTTCTAGGAATATATCCCAAGAAACCAGAAACACCAATCAGAAAGGATATATGCACCCCTATGTTCATAGCAGCACAATTTACCATAGCAAAGATCTGGAAACAGCCTAAGTGCCCATCAACAGATGATTGGATTTAGAAAAACTGTGGTACATCTACACAATGGAATACTATGCTGCTGTAAAAAGGAAGAAATTCTTACCATTTGCAACAGCATGGATGGAACTGGAGAGCATTATGCTAAGTGAATTAAGCCAGTCAATGAAAGAAAATTCCCACATGATCTCACTCATTTATGGATAATAAGGACCATTATAAACTGATGAACAAAAATAGATAACAGAGGCAGAGCAGCCTTGAACAGACTGTCAAACTACAGCCGGAAGGCTGGGGAGGGTTGGGAGGGGGGTGGGGGGGGGTAAGAGATCTACTGAAGGACTTGTATGCATGCATATAAGCATAACCAATGGGCATAGACACTGAGGGGTAAGGGAGGCCAGGGGATTGTCAAGGGGGGGGGGGAAGGAGACATATGTAATACTCTTTGTAATACTTTCAGCAATAAAAAAAAAGAAATATGAGACTATGTTTTTACCCTCAAGGGGCTCCTAATTGGGTTGAGAAAACAGACCATATCCATGCGAAGATAGACCACAAGGAAAGGAGAGTGTTGGCTCTCACAGGGGTGATAGTCACCCTGAGTTCTGTTGGAGTTTGAAGGGAAGGGTGCACTAGCTAGGCTGGTGTGGTCCCAAAGTGCGCTGAGGAAGCTAGAGTGTCAGTCATAGAAGGAGCGAGCTGGGTTTGGAATACAAGGTGGGACTTAAGGTGGGGAGATGTAGGTGAATGCTTCTCCTACCTTTAGTTAAGCCTGTTTCCTAATTTGTAAGATAGTTAAGTTGCTACCTTTCTTACCTGTGTCAGGGTTGTTGTGGAGTCTGAGATGATTTATGTGAAAGCCCTTTGTAAATGGCACCATGGATTCAAATGTAAGTTGTTACTAATAATTTTCCATTTGCAGTGGAAAGTCTGTTGGCTAACAGCTTTGTTTTCATTCATTCATCATATGTAAATGAGATTATACTCTTGCAAGCAAAGGTGTTTAATGAAGAGTATGATTACATGTAGAGGGAAAGTGTCAAGAGCCTGTTTTTAAGTAAGGTTAGTATATGTCTGAGATTTCACTTAAAAACTTATAAATATGTAATTAGTATTAAAAATAAATGTTTAATGTGTATCTGAAATGTTTTACATTTTTGGTTAAAAAGAGGAAATAGCCTGGCCGGCGTGGCTCAGTGATTGAGTGTAGGAAACCAGGGTTTGATTCCCAGTCAGGGCACATGCCGGGATTGCGGGCTCCATTCCCAGTATGGGGTGTGCATGAGGCAGCCAATCACTGATACTCTCTCATCATTGATGTTTCTGTCTCTTTTCCCCTCTCCCTTCCTCTCTGAAATCAATAAAAAAATATATTTTTAAAAAGAATAAGTTGCTAAGCTGTGAAAAATAGGAGTATATTTAGTAACAAAATTACATGATGTTTCACATTCTAAGAGATTATTTTTAGCATCTCTTTGAATCAGTATTGGATCCTAGTTACAGAATTCACTAATTAAAGCCGATAAAAATACATATAACATCACATAGGCAGGACAGTCTTTTACTTGTGTTGGATCTGTTTCAAGGTTTTAACTATTATCTTCAGGCTACGGGCCCAGTGCATGAATTTGTGCACCTTGAAAGGAACTGTGGGCCACGAGGCTGCGGTGGACACAGGTGGGTCTCGGCTCATCCTCCGTGTCCCCACCCGGCACCTCTCACTGCAGCTCCTGCTCCCCTGTCTGCCAGCAGCCCCACTCCCACTGCTGCCACTCCCATGCACTGATGGCGCCGGCCCCGCTCACACTTGCTGCTGGCGCTGGCCCCAATCATTCCGCACCGTCAGCGGGTGCGAGTGGGGCCAGCACCGGCAGTGGGTGCGAGCAGCAGCTCAGGCGCCGGCAGCGGGTGCTAGAGGCAGCTGCCAGCCCCGATTGCCCCTCAGGAGCAGGGGGAAGTGGAGAAGCCCTGAGAGGCGATCAGGGCCAGCAGCCGCCGCTTGCACCTGCTGATGGCGTTGAGCGATCGGAGCCAGCACTGGCGCCGGGTGCCGGCAGCAGGTGCGAGCAGCGGCTCCAGCGCCAGCAGCGGGTGCGAGTGGGGCCAGCGCCGGCAGCAGGTGTGAGTGCTGGGCAGGACCGTGGTGCACGGGGTCAAAGAATTTTTAGTAACCACCAGAGGCTCGCCCCGATGACAACGACCGGCGCTCCACCTTGGTCTGGCTCACCAGCTCCACCATCCCACTGTGGCTGACACCCGCCATGTTCTGTGCTCTGCTGCCTGCTGCCAATGCTCGCCATGTTCCGCGCGCGCCCCCTGGTGGTCAGTGCAGGCCATAGCGACTGCTTGTTAGCCTTTTATTATATAGGATGGGGCCTCCCGGGAATCATTGGTTCTCATCTTTATGGGCATTAGGAAAAGTGCCATTGGCCAAGGACACCCTTTTTACGTGTCCCGCTTTTTAAGAAGGGAAGTTTAGAAAATTCTCGGATTCCAGTATTTCTTACTGGGTAAGCTTAGGCATCTATATTATCTGCAGAATTCTGGAACATTCTTTCAAGTATTCCTGGTCCTCACCTTATTTTTCTGTCCTTGAGACCTTCCTATGCATCAGTTCACCCCTGTCAGGACCTCTGTCACTCTGCCCCTGCATCTGCCCTGCCTGCTCATTTCTTTTCTCCATTCTCAGGCTGCCTCTGCTCTATGAGTATTGTGAAAGAAACTGCCCAATGATTCCAATTGTATTTAATGTAGATTGTTCCACAATGTTGCTAACCCACTTTATAAACACCTGTTTCTACTCTGAAATATTCTCAATCTGGAAGCCTTATTTTGTCTTAAGCAATTATTTTATCTTTTTACTAGAGGCCCAGTGCACGAAATTCATGCACGGGTAGGGTTCCTAGGCCTGGCCAGCAATCAGGGGCGACCGGCAGGGTGATCAGGGGGGAAGGGGCACCTGCCTTGGCCAGCCTGGTGCTGCCTGCTTGCTGGCCCCACCCCCCGCCAACACCACTGGTCGCCTCCCTCTGCGGGGCTACTGGCAGCCTGGGGCCTGTGGGCTGGGGGCAGCTCCTGCGCTGAGCATCTGCCCCCTGGTGGTCAGTGCACATCATAGTGACCGGTTGTTCCACCATTTGGTCGATTTGCATATTAGGCTTTTATTATATAGGATGGCCATTGCACAAAAGCTCATTAACTGTTTAGTTGAATTGAAACGTGTTTTGTTGATGCAAATTCTCCTGCTCTTTGCCTGGGTGGGAGTCCACCACTTAAGTGGTGACCACAGGGCCAACACGAGGTCACTGGACACAAGGCAGGTCCAACTTTTACGGTTGAAGTAGGTCAGGAAAATGCATTGTGATTTTTTTTAACTTAGCCATTTAAGAAAACTCACTTATTTGACAAATTTTTTTTTTGAGCATTGCCTGTGTGCCCAATTGTGCCAAGTATTAGGAATTAAAATAAGAGAAAATGAAAAATATATTTCATAGTGAAGAAAAAGAGGAATTAGGGGTCACAGGTATTAGGACTCACCAGTGGCTACCCAGGCCAGACCTCTCTACCATGAACATTAAAAACATTTAAAAAAAAAGTTTAGCAGTCACATGTAGCAGAAGCATCATACAACTGGATAATTCATTTTTCCTTTGAAAATAGATTATGTTTGCTATGAGTTTCTGAACATTTTCAACCTCTAAATAGTTGGGTTTCTCAGCAGTTCAGAACTTTGTTTTGGATGAGTTAAGTGGGCAAATTTAAGACTAGAACTAAATCTGAATTTCTTCAGTTACCTTGGTTTTAGGTTTTTGTGTGCCACTTTTGTTCACTCTTTGTTTTGTTCTGAACCCAGTTGATGGAGAGGTTGCTGTGACCCCTTTCTGTCCCACCCCAGTGGTGTCACGGTGTGGTGTGGAGCAGGTTGTAGTAATGGTGGGTTAGTTGTGGGTAGTAGCAGTGATCTGTGTTTTATAGCTTATTTATCATGTGGATTAGCGCATTTAATTTTCACAGTCTCATTTTCCTAGTTTGGGGAAATTTATACTGAAAAACTGCCTGGAGTCTTAGTGTGTGTCATTAGGGAAGCCAGTTTGACCTTGAGTCTGGCTGGAGAGCCCAGAGCACTATGATGTTTTGTTTTGGCCCTCTGGTTGGTGGGCTTACATAAGGGGGATAGGATACTGCCAGCTAACTAAGCAGTGCTCTGCAGCCACTTACTAGTCAGAAAGGGACCTGGAGGCTTAGCCAGCAGGTGGCAGGTATACAGAAATGCAAATGTGGGGGGGCAGTCAGGGGTGTGATTGCAGCCTGAGAAGTGGCAGAGGCCACCCTGCTAAGGCAGCTGGCACCCAGAGGGAAAGCCTGGGATCCTGTTCCCATGAATTGGCCTTGGCTGCTTGCTCCTCAGTGGGGCAGAGCGGCTTCTTTCTAAGCAGGAGTGCACCGAGCATGGCAGGGATTGGAAGATGAAACCAGTGGCACAGGCAGACGCAGTGTTTATGGGGGATGTGCTCCTTCCCCCAGGCCACATCTGATCTGTGCCTCCTGAAGGACAACCTGGGGGCACCTTTACATACTTGAAAGCTGTAGACTTGAAGGCAGAAGAGAAAGCATTGGTTTGAAGTTTTGAAGATGTAGGCTTTACCTGAATATAAAGACAGCTTTATTTCAAATAGTGTTTCTAAATGCATGGCGTTACACACTCATGAATTCCCTCACCCTGAATGGTGTTCAAACAGAGGTTTACAGGGATATGGTACAGGGGCCCCTGCACTAAATGGGGGTAGGTCTTGCAGCCCCATCCGGCTCTTGTCTTTGCTGTTCTTCCAGCCTATGGGCCTGTGAGTTCCCTGGAGACAGGTCTGCAGACACATATATACTCTAGTTCATGAGCAAACTCTGAATCTGGGAACTTTTGGACTGCCTCACGATGTCCTAGTATTTATGGGTGGTAATAGCATTTATCTCTGTATTAACTTTGCATACTTTGTACATCTCAAAGGACAGTAATCAGTCTCGTGTTGTCACTTTGTTCCACATGCAGATTTTAAGTCTTGTGTATTGCAGCTGGAACTAGTCTTCTCTTGTGGCTCTTTGCCTGTGTCTTTCTTGCTGGAGAGCATTTTCCAACTTGGAGCCTGGTGACTTTCTGTAAATAGCTTCACTTTTGTCTGGTCCATGATTGAATCGCTCATGCACAGGAGGACAGTAAATGTCTGGTTGGATTGATGAGTGGTTGTATCTGGGCCAATAGATTCTCTGGCCAGGGACTGTTTTACCCAGAGGTACTGGCCATCCATGCATCTCTGCAAAGTGGTATTATATCAGGAAGTGATTGTTCTTCATATTTTCTGAGCAGTTATTGTTCATTAAGCAAAGGGAAAGAAAATAGTGTTTTAACCCTGGCTGGGTGGCTCTGTTGATTGGAGCATCGTCCTATACACTAAAAGGTTGTGGGTTCGATTCCCAATTAGGGCACAGGTTGCGGGTTTGATCCACAGTCCGGGTGTGTACTGGAGGCAGTGGATCAATGTCTCTCAGGTCAATGTTTCTCTCTCTCTCTCCCTTCCTCTTTCTCTAAAAATCAATAAAAACAGCAACCATATCCTCGTGTGAGGATTAAAAAAGGAAAGAAAATAGTGTTTTATGACCCTTATATTTATGTCTGTGATAAATTATTTTTTTAAATATATTTTTATTGATTCCAGAGAGGGGAAGAGAGGGAGAGAGATACAGAAACATCAATGACGAGAGAGAATCATCGATTGACTGCCTCCTATACACCCCACACGAGGGATTGAGCTTGCAACCTGGGCATGTGCCCTGACTGGGAATTGAACTGTGATCTCCTGGTTCATAGGTTGACACTCAATCACTGAGCCACACAGGCCGGGCATGTGATAAGTTATTTTAAATTAGAGGCCCGATGCATGAAATTCGTGCAAGGGGCTCAGCCCCCGCAGCCCTCGCAGCCCAAGCTTTGTCCGGAAGGTCGTCCAGACGGTTGTTCTGCTGTTGGGTCTAATTAGCATATTAGCTCTTTATTATATAGGATGAACAAATTACTCAAAACTGGGAGACGTTTTCTTCACCTACGCTCTCATAGTATGGTTAATGTCTTTTCTCAGTTCTTAACTGAATGGGTATCAGCTGAGATTGATGCACTTGGGTGTTCCGTGGGTGTCAGCTGGCTAACATTATTTTTGTTTGACTTATAGCAATGTCTTTTCTGCTACTTGTTTTAGATCTCTTGTGTTTGTTTACTCTGTCCCACCAGCTAAAGCTTTCTGGATCAAGACCTTGTCTTATTACTTAACATTGTTTTTGCCTCACCTTCTACATAAGAGCTCACTTATAGGTTAAGTTGAATAGTGGGGCCAGTAAGAGTGTTCTTCAGGCTCTGATATAAAAGATGTGGGACTGTTCTAGCAATAGGAATTGAAGCTCAGATAACCACCAGCCTGAGAGGCCAAGGAGGGAAGCACAAAGATTGCTGTTTTATCATGGGGTTAGATATATACTTCTTGCTAAAAACGTTCATATTATATGTTCTGATGGGATATGTTTCTCTGAAGCTAATAGAGCTTCAGGTTCTAAAGTGTCTAATAATCTTGTAAACAGAGCTTCATATGTGAATAAGTAAGAACATGAATGCATGATCTCATGGTTAGAGAGGAACTTAGAATTTGAGTCTGGTTAAGGAGGTAGCACTGGAAAATCAGGGGATAAACAGATATCTGAAACATGTGTGAATGTTGTAATATGCTAGCCTCTTATTTATAAAAACTGGAATTCAGAAGCTTAAGAGAGACAGGCAAGGACCAAAATAGTAAACAGATCTTAACATAATCAGATTAGGAGGATATTGCCAGATTAACAATGAGTCATTTAGGCACAACCTGTTCTCAGATTAAATGTTTTCATAGCACAGAATTTTTTTATTTCATATTGACTTTGTTGTGGATAACTAAGATTAAAGGGCATATTACTCGGGAAAACTTTATTATCATTGACCTTTTAAAATGCTCTATCGAGTAAAAGAAGATATATCATGAGGTATATTCAGTCATTTCTCTCAACAGAGGACACAGGCATGTAAACAGAATATAAACTGAACTGCTTAGGAGGTGAATGGTCTGTAGTTCATTTGAAATTACCTGAACTCATCATAAAGCTCTCTAGTCCTCCCCTCCCTCCCTCCCTGAAGTAGACATATTTTTTTTTTTTGTGGGGGAAATTAACTTTTATTTATTTATTTTTTATTGCTTAAAGCATTACAAAGGGTATTACATATGTGTCCTTTTTTTTCCCCCCGCCCTTGACAATACCCCGGCTTCCCCTACCCCCCAGTGTCTTATGTCCATTGAAGTAGACATATTTTACTAGACAGTTATTTATCCTGGCTTGATTATTGTTGGTTTGTGATTATTCCTTAAGTTATAACTTGCCATGGTTTCCAGATAGAGTTTTTCTTTTCTTATATACTAACATGAGGAATTTTAATTTAGTAGTAATGTTTTAAGAATTAGAGTGAGATCTGGAGACAACATGAGTACATTTTGGTGCCACCGTATTGAAGACCTTATTTGAAACTTAAATGAGCAAGGATAGGTACCTGTATGATGGGATTTTAAAGGGAGGAGTCCTTAAAGATCAACCAGTTTGTTCCTTTCTTCATTACCTGTTCATTTTTTTCCCAACAAATATTTGAGTGTCTCTATGCTCTTCATCTTGGTATTCTATTCTCAGATATTGGTAATAACCCCTTCAACTCATTATCTCAAGCCTGACACCTTAAGAGCTGCACTGTCCAATACAATAGCTGCTAGCCACAGATTGCTATTTAAATTAACATTAATTAAAATGAAATAAAAAATTCAGTTCCTTAGTCACCCCAACCGCATTTCAAGTGCCCTGTGTGGCTGGAGGCTGTCATGTTGGACACTGTCCATCTGTAAAGGGGAGGTCAGCCAGACTGTGCTGCCTTAGTGTTCCTTAACTCCACCCTGACACATCTCAGCATCCCATCCACTACATCATCCAACAGATATGTCAAGTTCTTCCCTTTAAGAAATTATCCCGGCCGAAACCGGTTTGGCTCAGTGGATAGAGCGTCGGCCTGCGGACTGAAGGGTCCCGGGTTTGATTCCAGTCAAGGGCATGTGCCTGGGTTGCGGGCACATCCCCAGTGGGAGATGTGCAGGAGGCAGCTGATCGATGTTTCTCTCTCATCGATGTTTCTAACTCTCTCTCTCTCTCTCCCTTCCTCTCTGTAAAAAAATCAATAAAATATATATATAAAAAAGAAATTATCCCGTCTTATTATTTTTTAAAAATATATTTTTATTGATTTCAGAGAGGAAGGGAGAGGGAGAGAGAAATGGAAACATCAATGATGAGAATCATTGATTGGCTGCCTCCTGCACGCCCCCTACTGGGCATCGAGCCTGCAACCCTGGCATGTGCCCTTGACCGGAATCGAACCTGGGGCCCTTCAGTCTGCAGGCTGACGCTCTATCCACTGAACCAAACGGGCTAGGGCCTGTCTTATTTTAGGTCTTCATCTTCTGTCATCTGAATTAAGGCTCCAGTGTTACCAGGACTCCGAATCCTTCCTTGCCACACCTGTCTCCAGTGGCAGCTGCGCCTTCCTCTCGCTCTTGATACCATGTATATACCTTTACCACATTGAATACTAATCCCTTGTTTGTATGACTTTTCTTCTGGAGGACCAAGAGGTTCTTTGGGGTGCAGGACTGGACTTTGATTTTGCAGGGTAGGGCCACACACAATAATGCCTGACACATTTCCACAATAAAATAAGTGTTTGTCAAGCAGAGAGAGCAGTGAAAATGGGTGGACGAAGGAGGCTGAACTAGGTTGTATTCTGAAGTCAAGAGACAATTTGGATGTGTGGAAACTAGAATAAAAGAGGACATTCTTATGGGGGAGCATCATGGATGCAAGCCCATTGGTAGGAAATTACATGAGAACTCTGCTCCTAGACTATAGCCGCAGAGGAGCATTTTCAGCACCACTCAGAGCTTAACTATGGGGACATAAACAGAATTTGAATTCTGGCATTGCAAATAAATGTGTTCCCCTGTGCTTGCTACATGACACCTCTTTGCAGAGGTGCTGGGTTTCACACTTACTAAACTTAATCTGTAATTTCAGAGGAGCTAAAGGAAAGTTTGCCCCATAAAATTAGGCAACATACTCAGAAAATCTGGTTAATTCTTTTAAGACCTTTATGGTTATAGCTTATAACTATAAACTACATAAATATAGGCTTATGAATTATGTTAGACATGTTAGCAGTAGAGTAGGAAAGAAAAATTCATGTGTGCATGCCCAAAAGGAGCCCATCTAACACAGTAACTAAAATGAGTGACTGGCTACAGACCTGTCTTAAGCCAACCCCTTCCAAGCTGTGTGTTATCCTGGGTAAGTCACCTTCCGGTCTTCAATTTCCTTGCTTTTACATGGAGATATTACGTGCCCTATGAAGATTAAGTTAAATATAAAATATATGTCACATTGGCACTGTGCTTAGTCCTGAGTAAAGCATTCACCAAGTGATAATAACAAAATAATAGTTACATAGCCTTTTACAAAATTGGGAAACTCATAGTTGTGTTACCCAAAGGAAGAGTTAATACATGTTGCTTAACATAAATGGTTATCCAGAAAACACAGTCATCTAGATATAATCACCTCTAAAGTGAAGTGAATAGTGTTGGTTACTTTCATAATCATGCAAATAAGATGATCCAGGAGAAGTAAAATTTGGCCTGGATAATCTAAAATCCAGGGACAGTTCTCTGTATTTGGAAATAAAGTGATCACTTATGCAAATTACTTAGGAAAAACCCACTTTTTTTCTTCTACTTTGTATAATCAAGAGCGTGCCCTACAGCTGTTCCTAAGGAAAGGGAAGAAAATTAGGTACTGCTTTTAATTTTAAATAAACAAACTAGTAGGACGTGTATAAATTAGTGTCATTGAATGATCTTTCTATTTTTTCCATAGTTTCAAAAAGATGTTGACAGTCTTGACTGTGTAGGTTCTCATTATGTAAAGGCCTACATACAATTCATGCATGTCCAGATAGTTCTCTTTAGTAGACTGAAAGCTGCTTTTCTTTCCTGTGGAAATTGCACACCTTTCCCTTCCTCTGCTGGGGCTGGAGGGAAGCCAGCCCAGTCCCTGGTGCCTTCGGTTGGCCCGAGGGAACCCAGCCCGGGTCCTGGGTGCCTGCTGGCTGGCAGCTGGAGGAGGGAAGCAGCCAGGGTCCTGGGTGCCTGCCGGCGGGCGGAGGAGAGAAGCCCGGGTCCTGGTGCCGGCTGGAAGCCGGTGCCAGCAGCCGGGGGAAGGAAGGCCTACTCTTGCACGAATTTTCGTGCATCGGGCCTCTAGTTATATTATAATTAGTTACATTCATGATACTGAGTTGTTTCATGAACATGCATTTCCTTATTTGTTTTTTTGTTTGCAGTGTTTAAAGGGGAGCTGACTTACACAAGGTGCTTGGTAAAGTTTTGCTGAATGAATAAATGCTTAGTCATTAAATTTTTCTTGTATGTACTCTTTTAACCATAGCTCTCCTTAGGGAAGAAATCATATTGTATTTTTTTGGTACCTCACAGCCCCAGCACATGGTAAACAATATCAGATTGCTCTATAAGTTCCCTGTTAATGTCAGTTATCCTGGAAACACTTTATAGGGTCAATTCAGCAGGTATTCAATCTTTGTTACTATTTTATCTCCATATTATATACTATTAAAATATGTATATAGTGATTGTCAAGATTTTTATTGAATTTAAATTTTTTGTGTGTGAAATTAATGCAAATGTTCATATCTGATAGAATTCTTGTGTGAAGGATCAGTATTATATTCTTTTTGAGCAATAACAAAACCTAAAATATATGGGTTGTTGTTGGGTAAGTGAAATGAGCATGTCAGTTGAATAAACTGACAATATGCTTGGCTTTTTATTTTTCTGCCCTTTGGCTATTATTTACTCTAATTCTTTGAAGTTAATTTTAGGGCTTACTCTAGGGCAGGGAGTTGGAATTATACAGGAATTCACATACCTTATTAGCTGCTTGTTTTAATTTAAAAACTACTTCCGGGATTAGAGCTCCCTTGATGAAATTGTTGAAATGTGAAATTTGAATTTAAGACTTTTTTGAAGATTTTGCTTGCCAGTATTTAATTTTGTTTTCTTTTTAGTTTTAATTTTGATTGCTGTTACTACTGAAACCTGGGCCAAAGTGGTGATGCTGCCTGAGGAAAATTTCTGCAACCCCTAAGTCAACACTTACACGGTAAGAGTGTATGACTTTTACCCTTAAAAGCCATTTAATTTATGTAATGTTATAGTTTAGAATTTTAATTTGAAACAAAACAGGATAAATATTTTAATACATCAAAATACTGATATTAATGTATTTTAATATATAAATTTTAAGAATAATAGATCTTTATATCCTAATCAACAGTAAGAATTTGAAAGAAAATCCTATATAATAGAGGTAATATGCAAATTAACCCTCACATCCTCACAAGATGGCTGCCTACGACCAGGCTGGCAGGGGGTTAGTGAGGGACAACCAAACGACTGAATAAGCAGGCTGCGTGGGGCGACCAGGCCAGCAGGGGTGTTAGTGAGGGACGACCAAATGACTGAACAGCAGGCTGTGTGGAGTGACCAGGCTGGTGGGGGGGCCGTGAGGGGCGACCAGGCTGGCAGAGGGGGGCAGTTGGGGTGACCAGGCTGGTAGGGGGAGCAGTAATGGGTGACCAGGCCAGCAAGAGGTGCAGTTAGGAGCCATCAGGCAGGCAAGGAGGGGGCAGTTGGGGCCAACCTGGCCAGCAGCAGGGCACGGTTAGGGGTGACCAGGCCAGCAGGAGGGGCAGTTAGGGGAGATCAGGCCGGCATGCAGAGGCAGTGAGGGGCGATCAGGCTGGCGGGGGTGGGGGGGTGGCAGTTAGGGGCGACCAGGCAGGCAGGCAGGTGAGCGACTAGGAATCAGCGGTCCAAGATTGTGAGAGGGATGTCCGACTGGCAGTTTAGGCCGGATCCCCGGGATCGGGCCTAAACCGGCAGTCGGACATCTCCTAAGGGGTCCTGGATTGGAGAGGGTGCAGGCTGGGCTGAGGGGACCCTCCCCCCTCGTGCATGAATTTCATGCACTGGGCCTCTAGTTTTATATAGTCATCATATTAATTTTTATGTGAACAACAAATATGGCTATATATTTTGCCTGTTTACTTTTTATGTCCTGAGGTTTAACCAGTTCTTTATTATCTGAACTTTGTTAATAATGAATGGGTATGAGAAGTCAAGATGATAAAACTTAAGCCTAGTCAGTTTTTTCTGTCGCTTACTCTGAACTAAAATGATGGTGATTCCAACAGTGGATAATAAGGTTTTGAATTTACTTAAAGATTTAAATGGTCTATATTGCTCTATCTTTGAAGGGTAATTTAAGAGTAATGAGACATAGCAGACAAATAAAACAAGTTCTTTCTCTGAGGTCCACTTTCCTCATGTATAAAATGCCATTATTTGTCTTGCATGTTTTATAGAGTTGTAAAAACCAAATGAGATGATGTATGTGGAATTGTTCTTTTTCCCCTTTATTTTAAAGGGTAGAAGGAGAATAACAAAAAGGTTTTTTTGGTTTTGAGATGAGTATTGAGAGAGAACATTTTTTTTTTTATCCAGTCTGCCAATGTATCCTTTAGAGGAAAGGATGCTGGAACACTTGATCTCTAATCCTATCTCACCTTAGCCTTGGGAATATCATTACATTAATTTACTGTTGGAAAAGTGAATTTAATTCCCATAATTTTACTTTGCAGATAATTTTTTTAGGAATATGTCTGTATTTTTTAACTACAATGGAATTAAATAAGAAATCAGTATTAGATAACTGGGAAATCTCCAGATATTTTGAAATTAAATATAACATTCTGAAAACCCATGGGTCAAAGCGGAAGTCTCAAGGGAAATTAGAAAATATTTTGAATTGAATGAAAATGAAAAACAACATACCAAAATTCATGGGATATACCTAAAACAGTACTTCAAGGGGGAAATTTACAGTGTTAAAGGCTTATATTAGAAACTAAGTTTTTAAAAAAAATATATTTTTATTGATTTCAGAGAGGAAGGGACAGGAAGAGAAAGATGGAAACATCAATGATGAGAGAGAATCATTGATTGGCTGCCTCCTGGGAAGCCCCACACTGGGATCGAGCCTGCAACCCAGGCCTGACTGGGAATCCAACCATGACCTCCTGGTTCATAGGTCAGCACTCAACCACTGAGCCATGCCAGCTGGGCAGAAACAGTTTTAAAAGAATAATCTAAACTTTCACCTGAAGAAAGTAGAAGACACTAAGCAAAATAAGCCTGTCAGAGAAAGACAAGTATCACATGATCGCACTCATATGTGGAATCTAATGAACAAAATAAACTAATGAACAAAATAGATCCAGAGACACAGAAGCATGGAACAGAATGATGACTCTCAGAGGGAAAGCAGGAGTGGGTGGGAGTGGGGGTGGGGATGGGGGCTGGAGAGGTGGGGTGTGGTGAGATTAACCAAATAATTTATGTGCATATATGCATAACCCATGGACACAGACAATAGGTTGGTGAAGGCCTGGGGGTAGGATAGGAAGGGGGGTTGGAGGGGGTTAATGGGGAAAAAAGGGAACTTCTGTAATACTCTCAACAATAAAGATAAATTAAAAAAAAAAAGAAAGTAGAAGACAGCCCTGGCCCATGTGGCTCAGTTGGTAAAGCATCATTCCATGTCCATGCACTGAGAGGTTGCCAGTTTGATTCCAAGTCAGGACACATGCCTGTGTTTTGGGTTTGACCCCGAGTAGGGGGCATGTGGGAGGCAGCTAACCGATGTTTCTCACGTTGATGTTTCTCTCTCTCCCTTCCTCTCTTTCTAAAAATCAGTAACATATTTTAAAAAAAGAAATTGGAAGGCATTCAAACAGACAAAGGGATACTCAACAGACAAAGGATATTATATTTTTAATATAAAGAAAAAGACTATCTGAAACAACATCAAGATATCCTCTTAATCCTAGGAGGGCAAACAAAATTATTTGTTAAATTCATTTGTTAAAATAGTTATAACTATTATTTGGCTTTGGATGAGTTTAGATTGTTTTGTTTCCTTGCTGCCTGTATCTTAGAATGCATTGGCATGTTTTATCTATAATAATAAAAGTGTAATATGCTACTTAGACGAGGAGGCCGAGGGAGAGGTGGCAGAGGCCCTGGCCCCTGCAGTGGCGGGGGCCCAGGCAGCTGCTGTGGCAGCAGGGACCAAGCCCCTTGCCTGAATTTCTTGCATCGGGCCTCTAGTATAATAATACTAGAGTCCTGGTGCACAGATTCATGCACTATGAAAGGCAATTAATTAGAAGAAATATTTTAGAGGCTGGGGAGGGACCGCTGGAGGGCTTAAGGGTGTGTCCAGCCCGTCTTGCCCAGTCCGAATTGGGGCCGTCTCGCCCAGCACCCATCAGAGCCAATTGGGGCTGGCTGGCTGGAGAGGGACCACTGGAGTGCTCCAGAGCATGTCTGGCCGGTCTCGCCCAATCGGCCAGACCCCAGCAGCAACCTAACCTAACAATTGGGTGGTCAGTACATGTCATAGTGACTGGTCGAGAGGTCAACCGAACAGTTGACTGATCGGTCGGACAATTGGCATATTAGGCTTTTATATAATAACTAGAGGCCTGATGCATGATATTTGTGCAAGGGGCTTGGCCCCCGCTGCCGCGACAGCTGCCTTTGCCCCCACTGCCGCAGTGGCCACCTCTGCCTTGGCCCCTGCGGCTTTGTCTGGAAGGTCATCCAGAAGGATGTCTGGTCTAATTAGCATATTATACTTTTATTATTATAGATACTAGAAGCCCAGTGTACAAAATTCATGCATGGGTAGGTCCCTAGGGCTGGCTGGCGATCAGGACTGATCAGGGCCTTCCTTTGTTCCGCGCTGCCCCCTGGTGGTCAGCACATGTCATAGCAAGCGATCGAACTCCCGGTCTCTTGGTCGAATTGCCATGGGGACACTTTGCATATTAGCCTTTTTTATATATATATATAGATAGATAGATAGATAGATAGATAGATAGATAAGTCATATATTATGCTTATTGGTTTCTGCTAAATAATTTTCAAATACTTTCTTATTTTTATGATGGTTAGCAGTGTAGAATTGAGGAAATCTCAAGTACTGGTTCCAATTGCCTGGGATAGTTATTTGACAAGACAGTGTCTCTAGATGGTTTTACTAGAATAATTTCTAGGTCTCTTGACGTAGAACAGTTTTTCAACAGTTTTTTTGTAAGTAGAATGCTTAAAAATTTATACAAATATATAATTTAATACTTGTGTGCATTCCTACTTTAATTACATATTAGTGGTTTTATCAACTAGTGCTGTATGTTTGGTAGGGCAGAGTAGCATAGTAGAGGAAATGTAAGTTTAGCCATTAATAGAAAATTTTATGTTCAAATACTAAAAAATATAGTCTTAAGTTTTTGAGCAAAACCCACTTAAATCCTTGCTTCTCATCCCATCATTTGTAAAAGGATAATAATCTTTTTTTAAAAAAAATATATTTTATTGATTCCCCACAGAGAGGAAGGGAGAGGGATAGAGAGTTAGAAACATCGATTAGAGAGAAACATCAACCAGCTGCCTCCTGCACACTCCCCACCGGGGACGTGCCCACAACCAAGGCACATGCCCCTGACCGGAATCGAACCTGGGACCCTTGAGTCCGCAGGCCGACGCTCTATCCACTGAGCCAAACCAGTTAGGGCGGATAATAATCTTTATTTACAGTTTCATTGAGAAATAATTGATATACATCACTATATAAGTTTAAGGTGTACAGCATGATGGTGTAATGTACATATATTGTGAAATGATTATCATAATAGATTCAGTTAGTATTGATCTTCTCATATAGATATAATAAAAATAAAAAGAAAAGAAAAAAGGAAAAAAAATTCCTCCTTGTGATGTGAACTCATAGGATTTACTCTCTTAAAATTTTCCTACATATCATACAGCAGTGTTAGCTATAGTCATGTTGTACATTACATCCCATACTTACTTATTTTATAAATGGAAGTTTGTACCTTTTGGAGGATAAAATCTTGATGAACTGCTGAAGATTTTAAAAAGTAATATTCAGAGTATCAAACAGACAAAGGATACTCAAATGATGCTGCTGATACAGGATCTTCATTGGAGAAACATTAAAAGACTGGCATCTGCTCTGGCCGGGTTGCTCTGTTAGTTGGAACATTGTCCCATACACCAAAAGGTTGCAGGTTCAATTCCCAGTCAGGGCACATACCTAGGTTGGGACATGTATCGGAGGTAACCAATCGATGTTCTCTCTCTCTCTCTCTCTCTCTTTCCCTCTCTCCCTCTCTCTCCTCTTTCCCTTTCTCTCTCTTCCCCCCTTCCTCTCTTTAAAACCAATAAGTATATCCTCAGGTGAGGATTAAAAAGGAAAAAAAAAAGGAAAAAGGAAAAAAAAAAGGCATCTGAGCCCTAGCTGGTTTGGCTCAGTGGATAGAGCATCAGCCTGAGGACTGAAGAGTCCCAGGTTCCATTCCGGTCAAGGGCATATGCCTGGGTTTCGGGCTCGATCCCCAGTAGGGGGTGTGCAGGAGGCAGCCACTCAATGATTATCTCTCATCATTGATGTTTCTGTCTCTCTCTCCTTTAAAAAATAATAATAAAAAATGGCATTTGAGAAAACTGGTTTTGAATTGGATGGGAAGAATGATTCCAAATGCATTTTAAACAGAAATAACACAAAAAGTCCTAAAATTTGTAGGGAACCACAGAAGTCTCCAAATAGCCAAAGCACTCTTGAAAAAACACATACAAAAGAACTATATTACAAAACTATAGTAATCAAAACAGTATGGCATTGGCATAAAAATAGACACAGATCAATGGAACAGAATAGAGAGCCGAGAAATAAACCCATACTTTACGGTCAATTAATTTACAACAAAAGAGCCAAGAACACACAGTGGGGAAAAGGATAGTATCTGCAATAAATGGTGTTGGGAAAACTGGACAGCCTCATGCAAAACAGTGAAACTAGACTACTGTCTTACACCATACACAAAAATTAATACAAAAGGATTACAGACCTGAATCATAAAACTCCTAGAAGGAAACATAGGTGGTAAGCTTCTTGACATCAGTCTTGGAGATAAAATTTTGGGTCTGACTCCAAAGCAAAGGCAATAAAAGCAAAAATAAACAAGTGAGACTACATCAGATTGAAAGTTTTTGCACAGCAAAGGAAACCATCAAACAAATGAAAAGGCTACCTACTCAATGGGAGAAAATATTTTCAAATCATATATCTGATAAGGGGTTAATGTAAAAAAATATAAAGAACTCATACAAATCAATAGCAAAAAAACTCAAACAGTCTTTCTGAAAAATGGGTAGAGGATCTGAGTAGACATTGTTTCCAAAGAAGACATACAGACAGATGGTCAACAGGTACATGAGGATGCTCAATATCACTAATCATCAGGGCAATGCACATCAAAACCATAATGAGGTATCAGCTCATACCTATTTAAATGGCTGCTGTCAAAAAGATATAAATTAACAAGTGTTGGTGAGGATGTGGAGAAAAGGGAACCTTGTGCACTCTTGGTGGGAGTGTAAAACAATGCAGCCACTATGGCAAACAATATGGAGGTTCCTCAAAAAATTAAAAATAGCACTACTGTATGATCCAGTAATTCCACTTCTGGATCTTTTTCTGAAGAAAATGAAAACACAAATTTGAAAAGATATTTGCACTCTCATGTTCATTGCAACGTTATTTTCAATACCCAAGATATGAAAACAACCTAACTGCTCATCATCGATGGAGGAGTGAATAAAGAAGATGTGGTATATATACAATGGAATATTATTTAGCCATAAAAAAGAAGGAAATCTTGCCCTTTGGGGCAACATGGATGGACTTGAGGGCATTATGCTAAGTGATAATGTAAGTAAGTCAGAAAAAGACAAATAAGGATTTTATTTAAAAGTGCAATTTAAAAACAATAATAGCAACAATGACAAAAACCAAGTTCATAGATACAAAGAATAGATTAGTGGTTGCCAGAGGTGGGAGAAATAGGTGAAGGCAGTCAGAATGTACAAATTTCAGTTATAACATAATTAAGTCCTGGGGATGTAATTTACAGCATGGTGACTATAGTTACTAATACTGTATTGCGTTTTTGAAAGTTGTTAAGAGAGTCGATCTTAAAATCCTCATCACAAGAAAAAAATTTTTTATAACCATATATGGTGATGGATGTTGTCTAGACTTATTGTGATTATCATTTTACAATACAGTTAACCCTTAACAATATGGGTTTGAACTGTGCAGGTCCACTTACTTACATGTAGAAACACACACACGTTCAAGGGGCAAATGTATTTTCCATCCACAGTTGGGAATCTGGGTATGCAGAGGGCCAACTTAAGTTAACTGGATTTTTGACTACGGGGTGTGTAGTTGGTGCCCCTACTCCTCTATTGTTCAAGGATCAACTGTATATACCGATATTGAATTATGTTGTATACCTGAGACTAATATGTCAGTTATACCTAAAAAAAACAAACAAACCCCAAAGACTTTGACATCTGAATGAACTGGTTTTGAATTTAAGTGTTTACACTTACTAATCAGTTCATTTTAGATGAGTTACTTTTTGAGCCCTAATTTCTTTATCTGTTAAGTGGTGGCAATGCCAACATGTAAAGTGGTAGGTGGATGTAAATGACATAATATATAGAAAATGCTTATGTGTATAAAATGATCTCATTTGTCATCTTTAACTGGTATACCAATATTAGCTTTATGATTTTGTTTCTTTGGTAATTTTCTATGAAGTTACCTAGTAACCCTGACTGATCCTCTTTGATGGTGATCATGTTTTATTGTGGGAGTATGTTCAGAAGAATGGAACTCATAGGAAGCCAGACTTGATTCGAGGTCAGGTACATAAGTTACAAATTTGAGATATTTCACTATCTGGTATTACTCTTCCTGCTTTCATGGCTCAAACAATTGGGAATTGTTAACTAAAATAGCCATTTAATTTATCTTAACTTCCAGGAACACATTTTCTAGTTGTCAGAAGTATTGCCATCAGGATGCTTTTTTGTTTATAAAAACACAGAAACTCAAGTTTAGTAGCGTGTATGTTAGAGAACAGTTGGCAGATCCCACAGCTTTACTGCTGTTTTGACTTGATCTTATTTTGTTTTGTTCATTCATATGAAATTGACAAAATTTGCCTATTTTTGACCAATAAAAGTGGTAATTTCACGTGGTTTGACTTGCTATTTCAGGATATGGTAACGGTGGTTTCTTTACACACTGAACCAATCATTTAATTTTGTATCTTATACTTTGTTTAATTTAGGAACACATTTATTTTTTATGCATTTTGGATTTTCCTTGTTAATTTGTTTGGTGAATGCCATTCTCAAATAATTGATACAGTCTTGCAGGGTGTGGCTCAGTGGTTGAGCATCGACCTGTGAACCAGAAGTTGTGGTTGATTTCTGGTCAGGGCACATGCCCAGGTTGTGGGCTTGCTTGATCCCTGGTGGGAGGTGTACAGGAGATGGCTGATCAGTGATTCTCTCTCATCATTGATGTTTCTGTCTCTCTCTCACTTTCCCTTCCTTTCTGAAATCAATAAAAATATGTTTAAAAAAGTAAAATAAAAAAATAATTGATGCAAAAGAATAAGATAGAAAAAATATGTCCTATATCTTTCTTAACAAAAAGAAAAGATGCTAGCTAGTTTTTTTTAAAGATTATAATTTATGGATAACTAGGTAATTAGAAACAAAAACTGGAGCTTTTTTAGAATGAAACCTTGATATCATAGGTCATAACAGGTACCCTAAAAATTCTTTTTGAATTTCTAAAATTCTTTGAGATCAGTGTTGTTTAGAAAGTCATAGCTCCTTAGTAAGTGTTAAAATACTATTGAGGTTTTAGCTTCTGAGTGTTTATTGATGTATTTTATATTAAAAAATATGCAGTTGGCTTAATTTTAAGATTGTGTTTGTAAAATGTAAGTCATGTTTATTGTACTGTGAATAAGGAGGTAACCTTTTTTGTTTTATTTAAAAGGGCAAAGATTTAATAAATTTTTAGTGTAAATTATAAATTATAAGTAATAATATAGTAAACAGCTTATGAGCTTTTCATATTGATCACAGTGTGATTACTGGCTGACTGTAGTTTTGATAACTGGCTTCTTGATCTTATCTAATTAAAGTGAAAAGGGAGGTAGTGAAATTTTTTTATCAAGTAAATATTTATTTTTTCATAGGAATGGTGTCTAGTGTTTTGTGTTCCACTTTATGGCTTTCAAGTGTATCATCACAGTATATCTGTAAGCAGACAGATATTATTGTCTACGTATTTTAAATAAGGTCTTGGGTTTAGTGGGATTAAATGACCTCCCCAGGGCCAGCTCTTGAAGAACTTGGGGCTTCTGCTTGTTGCTCCATCCACTTCCCTGGGGGCTTGTTTGGCTGCTGTGCCAGAGTGCCAGGCCCCTTGAAGAAGAGCTGTCTGTGTTCAGACTGTTTGAAGTGGTACCTTCCCTGATAGGTTGGTAGGGACAAATTCCCTTCAGATAAGGGAATTCTGTAGGAGGAAAACCTTTTTAAGGAATTGAGTTAGCATTTCTTCTTGCTGTTTTTATAGTGCCATTAACTGTGCCTTCTGTAAATATTCTTTTGGAGCTGTGCCTGTGTAGTTCCTAAGTTTATTTTTTATATCTATTTCTTCTGTTGTGATATTTAGTGGTTAACAATTATTTCTTACTTGACCATCATGTTAGAATCTAAACATTAAAATGAATGTTCACTGATCTCCTGATTTATCTTTTGCTTTTACCCACCTCCATTGATCTACTTTTAGACAGCATTACTGAGGCATAATTGATATACAATGAATTCTCACTATTTAAAAATATACAGTGTAAGTTCTGACATACGCATATACCCATGAGACCATGGCCACAAAGAAAATAGTGACATACCATTACCCACAAGTTTCCTCATGGCCCTTTGTCATTCCCCTCCTCCCCACCCCCTTGTCTCTCCCCCACCTGCAGACAGCCATTGATCTCCTTCTGTCACTGCGGATTACTTTGCATCTCCCAGAATGTTGCTGTGAAAGAGAAACACTCCTTTGTGTGTCTCCTGTACTCTCAATACTTCAATACTGCCTCACTCCTGGGTGGGATTTCTATACATCAAGCAATTTGGCAACACCAGCTGGGTATCCTGCAGTTGCACTTAGTTCTGATATCTTTCTACCTGGAGATAGCATCAGATTCCACAGGTGGGGTTCTGTCCCACAAGACTGCCCTCTGCGCCACTCAACTTTAATTGAGAGGTGCCCATGACACCCTACAATGAATGGTTTGGTTGATTAGCTTGTATGGCTCACAGAACCCAGGAAACCAATTTACTTACTAGATTACTGCTTTATTACAAAGGATGTTAAAGGATACAAATGAACAGCCAGATGAAGAGTACATAGGAGGAAGGATGGCAGGGTCTCTAACACGGAGCTGCTGGCCTCGTGGATTTTCTGGTGCATCACTTCTGGTACAAGGATGTGTTCTGGTTCACCCACCTGGAAGCTCTCAGAATCAATCCTTTTTGGTTTTTATTGAGGCTTGATTACATAGGCATGATTGAGTAAATCATTGACCATTGCTCCAGTGCTTCTCCCCGCCCCTCAGTTGGGGGTGGGTGGGACTGAATGGCCCAACCCTCTAATCAAATGGCTGGTTCCCCTGGCACAGCCCCCATACTTAGGGTCCTTCCAAAAGTCACCTCATTAATATACTTAGGTGAGGTAGAAAGGGGATTGTTACAAATATAAAAATTATGACTCTTTTTTTTCCTTCTTTTTTTTTCGGAGCCCCGCGATGAGCTGGCTGCCCGCCTCCCCCGCGCGCACCGGTTGGGCCCACCCTGGGTGAAGTGCACGCGGGTGCGCTGGGCTCCTAAAAATTATGACTCTTAATCACAATTCCGGGTTTAGAATAAGAAATTCCAAGGGTTTTAGGAGCTCTTTGTCAAAAACGGGGATGAAGCCCAAGTATATATTTCTTATTATAAATTACAATATTGTAGTAATATAAATGGAATCATACAGCTTATACATTTTTTTTAATCTGGCTTTCATTCAGCATAATTAATCTTGAAATTCATCCATGTTGTTGCAGGTATAAATCATTCCATGAATATACAGTTGATTTATCCATTCACCTGTTGATGGATTTTGGTGTTATTTTGGCTTTTACAAATAAAGCTGTGTGAACATTCATGTACAAATGCTTTTATTTGGGCAAATGCTTTTAGTTATTTTGCATAAATACCTAGGAGTAGAATGGCTGGATCGACTGGGTAAGTGTATGTTTAATTTTTTAAGAAACTGCCAAATTGTTTTCCAAAGTGATTGGGATAGTTTACCATATATTCTCTTCAGCAGGGTATGGGAGTTCTGGGTTCTCCAGATACTTAACTAACACTTGGTGTGGTCAGTCTTTTCAAGCTTAGCTGTTCTTTTAGGTGTGTAGTGGTATCTCATGGTTTTGGTTTGCATCTCCTTAATGACTAATCGTGTTGAACATCTATGAGGTGCTTATTTGCCATCTGTATTCTTTCTTGAAGTATCTAGTCAAGTCTTTTGTTCCTATTTTTAATTGGATGGTTTGTTTTTGTATTGAGTTTTATTTATTTTTAAAATTTCAGTTATGTTGACATTCAATATGATATTTCAGGTGTTCAGCATAGTGGTTAGATATTTATATAACTCACGAAGTGTTCCCCCAATAGGTCTAGTAACCACCTGACAGCTTACAATATTATGGACTACACTCCTTATGCTGTACTTTATATCCATGTGACTATTTTGTAACTGCAAAATTGTACTTCTTAATACCTGCACCCTTTTTTTAATCCCCACCCCAGGATATGTTTTATTGATGTGAGAGAGAGAGACAGACAGAGAGAGAGACAGACAGACAGACATTGATCCGTTGCCTCCTGTATGCACCCTGACTGGGAATTGAACCCAAAACCTTTTTGGTGTACAGGATGATGTTGCAACCAACTGAGCCACCTGGCCAGGGTTCCTTTCACTCAGCTCCCAAACCCACTCCCATCTGGCAACCACCAGTTTGTTCTCTGAATCTATGAGTTTGCTTCTGTTTTGTGTTGTTATTTTTTTAGATTCCATGTATAAGTGAAATCATATGGTATTAGTCTTTGTCTGTCTGATGTATTTCACTTAGCATAATACCCTCTAGGTCCATCCATGTTGTTGCAAATCCTAAGATTTAATTCTTTTTTATGGCCAAGTAATATTCCATTGTATATATGTACCACAATTTCTTTATATATTTGTCAATCGATGGACACCTAGGTTGCTTCCATATCTTGGTTATCCTATATAATAAAAGCCTAATATGCAAATTGTTCGACTGGAAGTTTGACCAGGAGTTCGACCGCTCACTATGACGTGCACTGACCACCAGGGGGTGGCACAGACCATGGTGGGCGTTGGCAACACAGGGCTGGCAGCAGGCCGCAGTGGAGGCACTGCCAGCCCCGATGGGCCCCAATGAGAGCGGGACTGTGGCGGGATGGTGGAGCAGAATGAATGGGTGGTGCCAGGCCAAGGCGGGTGTGAATGGGGGCCTGATCGCCCTGCCGATCGCCCTG
>NW_005871146.1:96591-132558 GCF_000147115.1 Myotis lucifugus | reverse complement strand
GGGGCCCAATTCCCGCAGGCTACCCCGAGGACCCCACCCGTGCACGAATTCATGCACCGGGCCTCTAGTTGTATATAATGCTGCAATGAACATAAGGATACATACGTTCTTTTCTAATTAGTGTTTTGGATTTCTTCAGATAAATACTAGGCAGTGGGATTGCTGAGTCATATGGTAGTTATATTTTTAACTCTTAAAGGAACCTCCATACCCTTTTCCATAGTGGTTTCAACAATTTGCAATCTCATCAACAGTGCACGAGGGTTCATTTTCTCCACATCCTATCCAACACTTGTTCTTGTCAGTGTATTGATGACAACTATTCTGATGATCAGTAACATTGAACATTCTATATAATAAGAGAGAAACATGCAAATTAACCGTCCCTTCGCTACACTCAAGCCACGTCCACCAGCCACGCCCACCAGCCCACCCAAGTGACTGCAAATTATCTGACAAAGTCGGTGGTTAATTTGCATACACAGGTGTCAAGCGCCCCAGGAGGTGATGGCGGCCGTGGCTGCGGGCTCCTGGAACTTTCACCGGCCCCGGGAGGCGAGGCTGTACCCACGCCCGTGGGCTCCCGGGACTTTCGCCAGTCAGGGAGCCAAGGCCGCCCGTGCCTAGTCATGCCTGCAGGCTCCTGGGACCTTGCCGGTGGAGAGCAGGAGGTTTAGAGGACTTGGCAGAGCAGGAGCCGCTGGACATAGAGCAGAGCGAGAGAGAGGGCGGCTTGGAGGGCGCGGCTCCCTCTGTCACCCCAGCTTTCTCATCACAGCTGTGGAAACTGACAGCAAGGAGGAGGAAGTCCCACCCCCACAGAATCAGCTAGAATCAGCCATTGGTCAGACAGCTCTCAGCAGCCTGATAGCCAGGACTCTCATTCACCTGCATCTCAGACTGTGACAGCAGGGAGGTGGGTCTATGTCTAAAGAACAACTGTTGATACAACATAGCTCTGCAGCCAAAAGATGCCGGCATTATCAACAGAAAATGTCTGCAGAGCAGCATGCGTCTGATCTTGAAAGAAGGCGGCGCCTGCGACAGGATGTATCTGAACACCAGCTACTGGAAAAACATCGCTCTGATGCCGAAAAACACCGGCGTTATCGACAGAAAATGTCTAAAGACCAACGTGCCTTTGAAGTTGAAAGAAGGCGGTGGCGACGACAGAATATGTCAAGAGAACAGTCATCAACAAGTACTACCAATTCCGGTAGGAACTGCATTCTCTGCGAAAATGGAGTACATGACGATGCAATCCTCGAACATAGTTGTGGTGGAATGACTGTTCAATGTGAATTTTGCCTATCACTAAATTTCTCTGATGAAAAACCATCCAGTGGGAAATTTACTCGATGTTGTAGCAAAGGGAAAGTCTGTCCAAATGATATACATTTTCCAGATTACCTGGCTTATTTAAAAAGATGAATGACAAATGAAGATTTTGACAGTAAAAATGTCATGGAAAATATTCGTTCCATAAATAGTTCTTTTTTTTTTTTTTTTTTTTTTTTTTTTTAATTAAATCTTTATTGTTCAGATTATTACATTAGTTACTCTTTTTTCCCACCATAACTCCCCTCCACCCAGTTCCAACCCCACCCTCTGCCCTCACTCCCCACCCACTGTCCTCATCCATAGGTGCACGATTGTTGTCTAATCTCTTCACTCACCCCCACACCCCTTTCTCCCCACCCCCCAAGAATAGTCAGTCCATTCCCTTTCTATGTCCCTGATTCGATTACAATCACCAGTTCATCAGATTATTTATTCACTTGATTTTTAGATTCACTTGTTGATAGATGTGTATTTGTTGTTCATAATTTGTATCTTTACCTTTTTCTTCTTCTTCCTCTTCTTACAGGATACCTTTCAGCATTTCATATAATACTGGTTTGGTGGTGATGAACTCCTTTAGCTTTTTCTTATCTGTGAAGCTCTTTATCTGGCCTTTACTTCTGAATGATAGCTTTGCTGGATAAAGTAGTCTTGGTTGTAGGTTCTTGGTATTCATCACTTTGAATATTTCTTGCCATTCCCTTCTGGCCTGCAAAGTTTCTATTGAGAAATCAGCTGACAGTCGTATGGGTACTCCCTTGTAGGTAACTGATTTTCTTTCTCTTGCTGCTTTTAGGATTCTCTCTTTGTCTTTTGCTCTTGGCATTTTAATTATGATGTGTCTTGGTGTGGTCCTCTTTGGATTCCTTTTGTTTGGGGTTCTCTGCACTTCCTGGACTTGGAAGTCTATTTCTTTCACCAGGTAGGGGAAGTTTACTGTCATTATTTCTTCAAATAGGTTTTCAATATCTTGCTCTCTCTCATCTTCTGGCACCCCTATAATTCGGATGTTGGTACGCTTGAAGCTGTCCCAGAGGCTCCTTACACTATCTTCATATTTTCGGATTCTTTTTTCATTTTGCTTTTCCGGTTGGGTGTTTTTTGCTTCTTCGTATTTCAAATCTTTGACTTGATCCTTGCGGCCCTCTGGTCTGCTGTTGGGAGTCTGTATAATATTCTTTATTTCAGTCAGTGTATGCTTAATTTCTAGTTGGTCCTTTATCACAACATCGAGGGTCTCATTAGATTTCTTGAGGATCTCACTACATTTATCGGCGGTCTTACCAGTCTTTTCGAGGATCTCACTACTTTTATCGGCAGTCTCACCAGTCTTTTCGAAGGTCTTACTCAATTTATCGGCGGCTTCTAAACAGTTCTTTCAAGACCTTAAAAGTGTGGTTTTGAACTCTATATCCAACAGTTTGCTTTCCTCCAATTCTGTCGTTTGTGTCCTGTTTCTTTGTCTCGGCATTTTTTTATGCTTCGCTGTGTCGATAGAGTGCCTTTCTGTGCTAAGTGTCCCAATTACCTAAGGTAGACACTCTTGGTGCACCCCCTTGTGGGCTTTGTGCACAGTCTTGTTGTGGTTAAGCCTTGATTGTTGTAGTTATCACTGTGAGGAATTGACCTCCAGGTCAATTGGCTGTGAGAATCAGCTGTGTCTGCGGTGGGAGAACTTCTGTGCTGGAGACACCCCTCTGGGGCTAGACTTGCTTCGATGGGGCTTTGGTGCTCACTGAGTCTGCCTCCTGAGTGTGTCTTTTATGGTTCCACGGAGCTTAAAGCTGGATGGTCCCACTCTGACCTCTGGGCTTCCTGGCTCCTGGATCTCTAGGGAGGTGCTAATCTAGCCTTTGCCTGAGGCTATCCAGCAACAGCCTCCCTGCAGGGCTTGGGCGGGGCGGGTCCCACGGGATCAACAGGGCGGGGTTAGCAATTATGGCTGCTCTCAGTCTTGCCCTCAGAGGCTCTGCTTCTCAGTGTCCCAGTAGTCGCTGCAAGCCCCACGGAGAGAAAGCTGCCCTAGGGTTCTGAGCGATGCCAGACAGTCCGCTTCTCCCGTATGAGTCTGGGTCCTTAGAGACTCGCCCGGAACTGGAGCTCAGAGCCTGAGACTCCCTCCCGATTGAAAACAACCGCGCCCTCAGCCTCCAGCCCACTCCACATGCACTCCGAACCTTAGTATTTTACTTCAGCACTGCGCCTCCTCTGAGCCTCGGTATGCTTTTCTCTTTCCTCCTAGTTGTAGAACATCCACTCAGCCAGCTTTCCTGTGGTTCTGGATGATGTCCGTTCCGTCTTTTAGTTGTATTTTTGAAGTGGTTGTTCGAGGCAGCAAACTCCCATGTTTACCTATGCCGCCATCTTGGTTTCTCCCATAAATAGTTCTTTTGCTTCCATGGGTGCAAATATTGCATTGCCATCAGAATATGGGCCATACTGTTTTAGAATACACGGACAAGTTTATCACCGTACTGGAACTTTACATCTTCGGATGGTGTTTCTCGGAAGTTTGCTCAACTCTATATTTTGGATACAGCCGAGGCTACAAGTAAAAGATTAGCAATGCCAGAAAACCAGGGCTGCTCAGAAAGACTCATGATCAACATCAACAACCTCATGCATGAAATAAATGAATTAACAAAATCGTACAAGATGCTACATGAGGTAGAAAAGGAAGCCCAATCTGAAGCAGCAGCAAAAGGTATTGCTCCCACAGAGGTAACAATGGTGATTAAATACGAGCATAACAGTGATCCGGGTAGATATAATTCTCCCCGGGTAACCGAGGTTGCTGTCATATTCAGAAACGAAGATGGAGAACCTCCTTTTGAAAGGGACTTGCTCATTCATTGCAAACCAGATCCCAATAATCTAAATGCCACTAAAATGAAACAAATCAATATCCTGTTTCCTACATTAGATGCAATGACATATCCTATTCTTTTTCCACATGGTGAAAAAGGCTGGGGAACAGATATTGCATTAAGACTCAGAGACAACAGTGTAGTCGACAATAATACTAGACAAAATGTAAGGACACGAGTCACACAAACGCAGTATTATGGATTTCATCTCTCTGTGCGGGACACATTCAGTCCTATTTTAAATGCAGAAAAATTAACTCAGTTTATCGTGGATTTGTATTCAAAAATCGAGGCCAATCGGATAAATTTCATCAAAGCAAACTAAGTTGAGAATTGAAAAATATAGTGGTTTGATGGATTATCTCAAATCTAGATCTGAAAAGGACAATGTGCCGATTGGTAAAATGATAATACTTCCATCATCTTCTGAGGGTAGTCGCAGAAATATGCAGCAGCGATATCAGGATGCTATGGCAATTGTAACGAGGTATGGCAAGCCCAATTTATTTATAACCGTGACATGCAACCCCAAATGGGCAGATATTGCAAACAATTTACAAAGCTGGCAAAAAGTTGAAAACAGACCTGACTTGGTAGCCAGAGTTTTTAATATTAAGCTGACTGTTCTTTTAAATGATATCTGTAAATTCCATTTATTTGGCAAAGTAATAGCTAAAATTCATGTCATCGAATTTCAGAAACGCGGACTGCCTCACGCTCACATATTATTGATATTAGATAGAGTCCAAATTATGTTCCTCTAATTAATTCCCTTTCAATGTGCACAAATTTTGTGCACCAGGCTACTAGTCTTTTCATATGTCTGTTGACCATCTGTATGTCCCCTTTGGAGAAATGTCTATTCAGGTCCTCTGCTCATTTTTTTAATTGGGTTCTTTGCTTTTATGGTGTTGAGTTGTATGAGTTCTTTATATATTTTGGATATTAATCTCTTATCAGATGTATCATTAGTGAATATCTTCTTCCATTCAGTAGGTTGTCTTTTCATTTTACTGATGGCTTCCTTTGCTATGCAAAATTTTTTTTTTATATAGACCCATTTATTTTTTTTCTTTTGTTTCCCTTGTCCAAGGAAACATAACCAAAAAATCTATTACTAAGAGCAATGTCATATTCCTGGTGAACAAAGATGAAAAATTCCCAAGAGCAATTCTAGGACTTTTATAGTTTTGGGTCTTACATTTAAGTCTTTAATCCATTTTGAGTTTATTCTTGTGTATGGTGTACGAAAGCAGTCTAGTTTCATTTTCTTGCATGTATCTGTCCAGTTTTCCCAGCATCATTAATTGAAGAGACTGTCTTTAACCCCTTGTATATTTTTTCTTCCTTTGTCGTAGATTAATTGACCATATAGATGTGGGTTTATTTCTGGGCTCTCTTTTCTGTTCCATTGATCTGTGCATCTGTTTTTATGCCAGTGTCATGTTGTATTGATAATTATAGCCTTGTTATATAGTTTGCTGTCTGATGGCATGATACTTCCAATTTTGTTTTTCTTTCTCAAGATTGCTTTGGCTACAGGATCTTTTGTGGTTCCATATAAATTTTAGGATTATTCTAATTCTGTGGAAAATGCCATTGGTATATATTTTTAAAAATCTTTATTGTTGAAAGTATTACATTATGTCCCCTTTTCCCCTATTGACCCCTTCTAGCCCGCCTCTCCTCCCCCACCCCTGCCCCAGGCCTTCACTACCCTATTGTCTGTGTCCATGGGTTATGCATATATGCATACAAGTTCTTTGGTTGATCTCTTCCCACCCACCTACCAACCCCCGCCTTCCCTCTGAAATTTGACAGTCTGTTCCATGCTTCTATGTCTCTGGATCTGTTTTGTTCATCAGTTTATTTTGTTCATTAGATTCCACATATGAGTGAGATCATGTGATACTTGTCTTTTTCTGATTGGCTTATTTCACTTAGCATAATACTCTCCAGGTTCCTCATGCTGCCTCAAAGGGTAAGAGGTCCTTTTGATTCAGTTTTGGAAGTTGGTATGTTTCTTGGAATTTATCCATTTCTTCTAGGTTGTCCAATTATAGGCATATAATTATTCATAGTATCCATACTAGTAATAGCCTAGGGCCGTCATGATGGGAGGGACGACCAAACTCGGAGGCGGGGGAAGGGCGGGCGCCGCGAGGTCATTAGCCTCTGGCCTGGGCCGGGTGGAGGCCTAATGACCTCGCCTCTGCATCAGAGGTTGACTCCAGCAGGACCTGGGCCCTCCCCTCTGTGGACCAGAGGCCCTTTTCCTGATACCATGTCCCCAGCATCTCTCAGACCCGTTTGTGGAAGTCAGAAAACACTGCGTGTGGTCATCCCGCCTGGGGACTCCCAGGGCTGACAGCAGGGGAGGGCCTTGGTGGGGTCCCCTCTGTTGTGGCTGCCAGAGTCCCATTAGTGTTTCCTCAGGGTCCTCACCTTGACTCTGTCAGGACTTGGGTGGGTCCTCTGCGTATCTGAGGTCTCCCTGTACCAAAGCCCCTGAGTCTCTGAGGCCCGGATGCAGGAATCGCCTGCTGTTGATTCCCTCCTCCCCTGCACCCACCTCACCTCTCCGCCGCTCAGGAGGCTCAAGCCATGGAAGCGCATCCGTCCACCTTGGAAGACCCGTCTTGGATGCGGTGTGTGTGCCCGGAGCCCACCCTGCCCCCGGGCCTGAACCACCAACAGGCCTGGGCCTGGCCCATGGACAACTCCCCTGCGCTGAGCCGCCCCCCCTGCCACCTCCGCCTCTGGTTCCCGGAGCTGCGGGGCCCGCGGGCGGCTGCCCCAGCCTGGCCTCTAAGACACGGAGGTTCCCGGAGCCGAGAGGGGCCAGGAGTGCCACCCGAATCCGGGCCTCCAGGACCCGCAGTCACCTCAAGGGGAGGCCCAGGCACCTGACCACACAGCCCTGTGGCTCCTGAACCAGCCAGGAGGTGCCAGCCCCAGAAGGGACGGAGGGACGCAGACTCCTAGTGCCGTGCTGAGCCCAAGCCGCCCCGCACCAGCGCCCAGCACCCAGGCTGCACCCCAGGAAGCGGACAGAAGGCAGCCAACCCGCTCCAGGAGCCTGCACCCCTGGGGAGCCTGAGACTGCCCTGTAGGCAGCCCTGCTGCTTCTTTCTCTCCTGAGGGACGCACAGACTTTCCTGGGACAAATCCCTCCCCAAGTGCAATCAATAACATGCTAAGGTACTGACTTGGCTTTTGCATCTACTTCTCATCTCTCTGTTCTCTTCTGGAACCATGGACCGCCATTAAACCACGGATCCCTTAAAAAAAAATCGCCTGTTGGTGCCATCCCGCCTTGGGTGGGATGATTCTGTTCTAGGGTCCAGGGTCCCTCCCACCTCCCTCATGTTCCTCACCTTGAACCCTGGCAGGTCCCGGGATCCTCCCTCTGTTGACCCAAGGCCGGCTCCTGAGATCAGGGCCTCACTGCCCTGAGTCCTCTGCAGGAAGTCAGTGTACCTCACATCCGGTACCAAGCCCAACACTTCCAAAGCCTGATGGCAGGGGCTGAGATGGATTCCGTAGGGTCCTTTAGCCCTGCCTCTGATCCATACTTTGACAGGGCCTGGGCCTCCTGTCCTCTATGAACCTGAGTCTGCAATCCTCAGACCAAGGTTCTGACTACCCGAGTTCCCTGAGGAGGTGGGGTGGGCGGAGGTGGAATTTTCAACTTACCAACAGGAAGCCCAACTTTGGGAATTTAAATTCCTGCCTCATTCTCCTTATACTGTTAAACCCCAAATTTAGATGCTATACCTACTATGATCACCCCCAAGATTTTATTTTATTTTATTTTAAATATATTTTATTGATTTTTTACAGAGAGGAAGGGAGAGGGATAGAGAGTTAGAAACATCGATGAGAGAGAAACATTGATCAGCCGCCTCCTGTACTCCTCCCACTGGGGATGTGTCAGCAACCAAGGTACATGCCCTTGACCGGAATCGAACCCGGGACCCCTTAGTCCGCAGGCTGATGCTCTAGCCACTGAGCCAAACCGGTTAGGGCACCCCCAAGATTTTAAACAGAGCTAATTAGTTGAGCAACTCTATTCATTAAAGACAGACTGAAGGCAATGATTTCAACCTTGAAAATAGAAAGCTGGGGAGAGCCACATTGGACAGTGGAAAAAGGGGGGTGAGATGGAAAATTTCTCGGTAGTTGCCAAGAAGTGAATGATTTTCAAGGTGCATAAGAGCAACCTGTACTAGGGAAGCAGGATGATTCACTTCTCCACAGAGACAGTCACATTACCTTGAAAAGATTTTAGGTAAATCTTATGAAAACTAGCTAATGGTGAAGGATGAGAAAGAACAGTGAGCCACTGAAATGGGTGGCCTAGGGAAACGTTTGGAGGAAGCATCATCTCCCTACCATGTGACCCATCAGAATTGAACAGGGGGTCAATAAGTTTGAGAAGGCTTAGGAGTGCTAAAGAAATGCCCCCTTTCTCTTACCAAAGCATCTCGGCCTCCTCACCCCACCCCATGGAAGTGTCAGGATGGTGCTTTATGATGTCTAAGTTTCTCTCCCAGAGCTACCATTAGCTGGAGGAGAGGCTTCCTGATTAATTAAAGCCTAGGGGGTGTGGCCCCTCATTGTCCTAGAGAAAAGCATATGTTCAGGAGGCCTGGGGTAGGGCTCTGGGAAATTTTGACATGGTGAAGATGACCAGGAAACCACAAACTCCTAGTGCAGTTATGGAACAACCAACCCCATTCACCAAAAGAAGGTAAAAGAGGAAGAAGCCCTGTTAACACAGGTCCAGTGTCCAGGATGAAAGGACCACACCCAAACTTCTCCTCCTCCTCTTTAGTGGCATATCCCCAAGACTCACTGGTCTTGCCTGGCAGATTCCATCCTCAACCCATACCTTTTCTCATGAAGACTTTTCCCTTTCATCCCAGCCATTTCCCCACAAACCAGTGTCCTTCTGCGCTCACTCTGTTGTCCTTCCAGGTACCAAAGACATCCGTGGGGGTGAAAAGATGTCTTTAAGGGAGTTCAAGGAAAGGAGCCTTTCCAAAAATTCCTACCCCTTCAAGAAAACCTATGCAAGCTATAAAGCCAACAATATGTGGCCATTATCACAGGCCAAATGAGGAACTGAATAAAAATGATCCAGAAAAAGACCAAGACAATGTAGAAAATTCACCACCTCGAGTGATAACTTGGGCAGCCAGTAACTTCAGAGCAAGGCCAAAGACCTCAGAACTATCTATGAAGTCTGGCCCCCAAGAAATGTTGACAGTGTGGAAGCCAAATTTTACACCTACAGGGTACATCAATAGTGATGATTAAAATAAAATTGATAAGTGGTTCACTTCCAGTGTAAGCATAATTTGTAGACAATTTTTATTAAATTTATTGGGATAACATCTACATTATAAAAGACCAGGAGCCATCACATCCTAAACGACCAGATGGACGACCAGTCACCAAGCCGGGGAGGGTTGGGGGGTGGGGTGAGGCAGGTGCGGTAAAGTTGTTAGCCTCTGGCCTGGGCTGGGTGGAGGCCTAAGGACCTCGGTGGCTGCAGATCAGACCAAGAGAGAGGCCCGGAGGCAGAGGCAGGCAGAGGGGTTAGGGGCAATCAAGCAGAGGCAGTTAGGGGTGATCAGGCAGGCAGGCAGGCAGATTAGGAGCCATCGGTCCCAGATTGCGAGAAGGATGTCCAACTGCTGGTTTAGGCCCGATCCCTGTGGGCAGTCGTACATCCCCTAAGCGGTCCATTAATATTTGCTTGATATAATTAGGTGCTCCTAAGTTGGGTACATAAATGTTTACAAGGGTTATATCCTCTTGTTGATTGATCCCTTTATCATTATGAATGTCCTTCTTTGTCTCTTATTACAGTCTTTGTTTAAAAGTCTGTTTTGTCTAATATGAGTATTGCTGTACCAGCTTTTTTGTATGTTTACATTTGCCTGAAATATCTCTTTCCATCCCTTTACTTTTAGTTGTGTCTTTCAATCTGAAATGGGTCCCTTGTAGGCAGTATATGTACAGGCCTTATTTTCTTACCCATTTAGCCACCTTATGCCTTTTGATTGGACCATTTAATTCATTTACTGTAAATAGCCATATTGATAGGTATGTAGTTCTTGCCATTTTATTACTCATATTTTTGTTCTAATTTTTTTCTTCTTAAAGAAGTCCCTTTAACTTTGTTTTTGTAATATAGGTTTGGGCGTTATGAACTCCTTTAGCTTTCTCTTGTCTTGGATATTTTTACTGAGTTTTGAGAGTTCTTTTATATTCTACATACAAAAGATACTAGATATATGATTGGCACTTTATTAAATATATGATTTACAATTTTATTTTATTAGCAGTTTTTCCCTTTTCCACTAGAATGGTATATTTGGGAATGTTGTATAATTATTTTCTGTTTTATTTTTGACACTTTTCCCCAACTTCCTCCCAAAAGAAGTACTTTTTGACATCCTCTTAACCCTTTTCCTATCTTTTCTCCTTCTTTGTGGTGATCTGTCATCCCAGTTTTGATCAGTATTGACTTGGCTTACCTGGCGCACCATCAAATCAGTCTAGGCCTGGCCTGAAGTACCCCAAGGTCCTTATCAGAAAACAGAGCAGGGGTTCAGAATCATTGGTGAAAACCCTGCAGACAGATTTAACATTTCCTTATTAATTAAATGGTCCATTTTAAATGTAATGTATTGCACTTACTGTGTAATTTCAGCTTTTTGGAGTTTGTTGACTTTGTGTTACCTAATACATGGTTATTTTAAAACAAATTTTTTATGTATATTTGAAACGAATACATTTTTCCATTGTACAAATTTTAAAAAATACTGCCAGTTAAAACTTGCAAATTGTATATTGTAAATCTTGTATTTTTTTGTTTTGTTTGTTTCTGAGATAAGAATGTTGGGTCTTCTACAAAAAAGGATAAAAGTTCTCAGTATCAAATGTGTCTTTGCCTTTGTCTATTTTATTGCTTTTCACTTGAGTTTCTATTGTGTCATGTTAATATTGCTGTATCTACCCTTTTTGTTGTTAACATTTGCCTGGTATATTTAAAATTTTTATTTATTTTCAGCCTTTTGTTGTTGTTGTTGTTATAGATGAGCTTTTGAATATTTAGCTTTGAAAGAAAACAACTGAGTTTGTTCATTGCTTTCTTTTCCTAGACTGGTATAGTGGGTAAGAACAATGACTATCGCTCCAGTGTGCCTGGGTTTGACTTCTGATGTTGGTCAAGTTTACTTAACTCTTGGCGCCTTAGTTTCTTCCCTGTAGAATGGAAATATTAATGGTTTCTATCTCATTTTGTAAGAATTAAATGAGTTAATATGTGTAAAACACCTAACAATGCTTGCACTATTTATAATTATCTATAATAATAAAAGCATAAATGCTAATTAGACCGGATAGCCGAACGACCTTCCAGACAAAGTCGCGGTGGCAGGGGGCAAGGCAGAGGCGGTTATGGGCGATCAGGAAGGCAGGCGAGCAGTTAGGGGCATCCCGGCAGGCAGCAGAGTGGTAGGGGCGATCAGGCAAGCAGCGAGCAGTAGGGGTGATCAGCAGGCAGGCGAGTGGTTAGGGGCAATCAGGCAGGCAGGCAGGCGAGTGGTTAGGGGCGATCAGGCAGGCAGGCAGGTGAGCGGTTAGGAGCCAGCAGTCCAGGATTGTGAGAGGGTACAGGCCGGGCTGAGGGACTTCCCCCACTGCCCGTGCACGAATTTTGTGCACCAGGCCTCTAGTTATTATATAAATAGCTATTATATTAATAGGGAAGTTCACCCATGAACATTTATTGTAATTATTTTGGATGGCCACTATTAGTGCCTTCATTTATTTTTAAAGAATCAATTTTTTGCCCATTGCTGACTTGGTTAGTTTTTTCCTCCTGTAATTTTTTTTTTTATTGATACATCTAGTATTTTCTAGTTGTCTGCACTAAATTAAAACAGTGATTACAGAAATACCTATATATATTCTTTTTAAAAAAAACTAGAAACACATTTGAGATTAAAGTGTCCTCTGACTCTCACATTCACCTATCTTTCACAGAGGTACCATTGTTACGAGTTTGGGATGTTTCTTCCCATCCTTTGGTAGTTGTGTGTGTGTGTGTGTGTGTGTGTGTGTGTGTGAGAGAGAGAGAGAGAGAGAGAGAGAGAGAGAGAGAGAATGTTTGTAGTAATTACAGGAAAATATAGTAGTTTTTGCACAAATGGTATATTGTTATTCTGAATTTTGCTTTTTCATTCACCACTGTGTTTTGGAGATCATTCCATATATACTTAACATGTTGCTTTTATCAGCTGCTTTCCCCCTATTGGTTGTTATGTCCAGTTGTTCACCCTGACAGAAAGTACTGCGTGAACATTCTTGTACATGAGTCCTTGTGTGTGAATGAGAATGTTTCTCTTAGATTAAGAAGTGGAAATATTAGGTCAAGGTTATGATATTCTTAGTTTTATTAAATCTTACCTTTTTGAAGGTCAATTTGATGGTATTTACATGTCCATCAAATAATTACTATTTTCTTATCTTTCCAGTACTTGCTAGAATCACACTTAAGTTTTTGCTAGTTTGGGGGACATAGTATTTTATTTTTGTTCCACTATCCTGTTGTTAGGGAGATGGGCTGTTTTCTTATCTCTTGTTTGGTTGCTATTTGTATTTCTTCTATGTGAATTCCCCGAGTCTTCCCATTATGATTTTCCAGCCATGCATTGATGATTGATGGCCACATCCTCTCTGTCATATGTTTGGTTTGTTATTTCCTTTAATCTGATCCTATTGCCTTTTAGCTTTGGATATTATCTATCATTTATAGTCCTAATATTGTTGTAGATATTTTAAATATAGATCTTTTTCATCATTTGGGGGAATTTGAAACCTAAGGAGAAGTTTCTATTTATTCTCCTTAACTAGACTTGTTTCTTTTTCTCCAGTTCTCCAGTTCAAATTACATAGCTTTTTTTAAAAAAATTAAATTTATTGGGGAGACATTGGTTAATAAGATCATATAGGTTTCAAGTGTACATTTCTATGTTACATGATCTGTATATTGCATTGTGTGCCCACCACCCAATGTTACAGCTTTTGAAATTATTTTTTTTAAATAAGTTAACACCACACATACATTCATACCCTAATTCTTATAAATGTCTCATTTTAATTGAGAAATATGCTTAGCATTGCTAGGGCCTAAACAGAACATAAATTATCTATAATTCAAGTCAAGGGAAAAGAGATGGTCCCTTTCTCTTGGCCAAAGATCATGTTAAACTGTAGTTTTACTTACCCCCACACAGCAGCATTTCTCTATGTTTCCTTAGAGACTGAGTATGTACTCAAAGTCTTATGAATAGCTTCGCGGCAGATATCAAATGGGATATTAGCTACCAGGTGTCATGCTGAACCATAGTCAGTAGTATGCTTCCCTGGCCTGGCCTGGGAAGGACGCAGATGTCTGGGATTCTACAGTAGTTAACCCAAGGCCAGTCACGATAGAAAAGTCATGTATGTCGAAGTGCGGAACAGAATAAGGTTAGGGGTCTGACGCTTAGGCACACAGCAACAAGGTAGGATCAGGAGTTGGAACCAGACAAAAACTATCTTTTTAATAAAATAATAAATTATCTTTTATAAGCAGAACCTTGGAAATGTAGACCAGCTTATTCCTTTTATAGTCAAGAGTTGACCACTCATGGCAGATGGTCAAGTGCTTAGACAGTTCAATACTGGGAGGATAGGAGAAAGGAGGGAGAATAGAATAGAGACATTGTGTCATAAATCAAAGGATTACTTGGACATATAGGCACACAATTTTTGCTGCCTTTCTGTCCTGGTAGGACACAGAAATGAAGTAGCCTTGGTGTGTTGGTATATTTACAAATGGGGCTTGTGGGAGACATGTACATATCAGAATGGGATAGGAAGAGCACTAGTGGAAGTCAGAGATTGAGATTCTAGTGTTTACTCATCCTTGGCAGGTCTCCACAATCTGGGAGGCTTTGTGCAATCTGGGAGGTTTTGTATCTCTTTGTCTTGATCTCTGTAAAATGAAGAGGTTAGTCTAGATCTCCCAAGATTCCATTTATCTAAAAAATTTATTATTTTATTAGATAGCTGGTTTTGTCTGGTTAAAACAGAGGACAGTTGTTACTGGAAAAAGCATCTCAGAGGTTCCTGGATTAGTAAATGCACTAGAATAAAATTTTATTCTCAACAAAAGAATATAAAACAGATTTAGACTCAAATATAAAATATATTATATAGTCTCAAATGTGCTGAGTATCTGGTTATATAGACACCAGAGCCATAAAGAGACTTGAAAATAAAATAAGAATACATGTTAAAAATGTTTTTACATTTAATAGGAGCTCAGTAATTTATTTAAATTATTTAAAAATCCAAACTAAAGAAGGACAGAAAAGATCATAAAAATAAATTTAGTATAGATAAATAGAAATAAATAGTATGGAAGGTTCTAGAACAGCTTTTTTTTAGGCCCCTCTCACCATCCTCCATTATGCCAGGAGGAAGGGATGGTAAAAGAGAACTAATGGCTCTGGCCGGTTTGGCTGTGTGGTTAGAGTGTCAGTCTGCGGACCAAAGGGTCCAGGTTTGATTCCTAGCCAAGAGCATGTACCTGGGTTGCAGGCCTGATTCTGGTCTGGGTCGGGTGTCTGCAGGAGGCAACCAATTGATGATTGACATGGCTCTCTCACATCGATGTTTTTCTCTCTCTCCCCTACTCCCACTTTCTAAAAATTAATGGGGAAAAAATATCTGCGGGTAAGGATTAACCAGAAAAAAAAAAAAAGAGAGACCCAAGGATTTTGTTCTTTAGCACACTCCCACGTTGCTTCTCTGTATTCCCACTCATGATAGATTGTTTTTCTTCATCTTTACTGGCTTTGTGGTTTTTTTCCACAGCAGAGAAACACAAGACAGGAACCAATGGTGAAAACCTTAGTGGAAAGAAGTCTCAACATAGACATCTAATCTCTGACTTTTCAATTGGAACCGGTTATTAGCTACCACCTGCAATGCCTTGAGATGTCATTTTGTAGCCCACAAAAGACAAACTATTACTTCTTATCTTTGAATGTTCTCCAAAAGTTAGCAGAACTTTCAGATATATTCTGCTATTCCATAGACATAAATCTGCATTGCCACCTCCACCCCAGGATAGTTATTTAGTTGTTGAGGCTATTTAGCAAAAACTAGGTGATTTAAAAAAATAATTAAATAGTACTTGAAGCCTTCACTAGGAAATCCATTCTAATGTTTATTGTGCAGCTTCCATGTGCCAGGCATCCTGCCCCAGCATCTGCGATACCCCTCCCCCCACCTCCCAATGGAGTCTTTCTAGTTGTGTTTTAATTTCCCAGGTATGAAGACTACCTTTAGTGCAGAGTCACACTGGATTATAACTTTATATATAATCTTATTAAGCCACTAATTCCTTGATGGAAAGGGATTTTGATTTTTTGGTTGTTTTTTTTGTGTGTCTGTTTATTCTTTGTTCTTCCACTGGCTAAAGCATAATAAAAAGGCACAAAATGTTTGGAGAGCAGGTGAATCCAATATAGTGGTGTCTGAAAGCCAGCTGAGTATTGAACTGAAAGGAAACAAAGCATATCAGAGGGAAAACGAGGGAGAAAATCTGTTTTTCAAAACAGGAAACTGAGGTCCACTTTAATGACAAAACTTGCACGGGTCTCACACAGTGTTAGTGGAGAACTGGGACTAGCAACCAGGTCCCCACTCCTAATCCAGCCTGGTTTCACTCTGCCTTTCTGTCTCTCGTGCAGAGACATACAGACCATGATCTAAATAGTGAAATGTAAGCATTTATCTCAGTGACATGCTATTGAGTAAATCTTATGCAGATTTCCCCCAGCTGCATCATAGCTTTTATCCGAAGTTGAGGCAGAGTAGCTCTACAAGGTAATGTGAAAGGTTGGGAGTTGAGGAATCCCAACTCCCAACTCCTCTTTGGCCATGGGAATGTATTATTACTGGTGACTAATTTCTGGGGAATGTCAGTAAGCAAGTGGGGTGCCATAAAACTGGCTTGAGCAGACATGGTGCATGTCTTTCCAAATTAAAAAGGCACAACGGGAAATCAAAGGAAGGGGCTTAGGCAGCATTGTGTCACTTGTTTGGACATGGGGATAGAACCAGACCACTTCTGCTTGGATCACTTGTATTCTGAGTACATACAAGTCAGCGTGATTAAAAAGCCAGACATCTGCAGTCTGCACACATTTAGTTTGGTGTCTATAATATAGTCTGTACCATGTGATTTAGCTCTGCCATGCACTGCACTCTTAATTGTTGAGCATGCAGCAATCAGAGCAAAGGTTACCAACACATCAAGGATAGAAAAGACAGAATCATTAACCCTGTCAGGTTCTCCAAACTGCATACTCTCAAAACTCGCAGAATAATCTGAGTGGCTGCTTAGTACAGAAAGAAATCCATCACAAAATCTATTCAGCCAGCTTTGTACAGTCAACTAGCTCTGTCAATAATGTCGTTTTAAACTATGTAATAAGGATGTAATGAAGTTGGTATAAGTTTTTCTGCATCCCATCAACCCTTTCTATAATCACAATATAAAATAAGGAATAATCACAGTTTAATTTATACTATCCATTGCAGTATATTCTCCGTGTGAAAGCTAGTTATTTTCTGTAGTAATATAGTAGTAGTATTCTTTTGAAAATAGTTTGCTTGAATGTTTGCTCATTAGCAATGTCAGTTTACTTTGTTTTCTCCTTTGTGAATATAGTTAGCAGTTTAAAGTCTTAACAAGAACCTGATATGTTCTTCTTGTTCTTACTGTGATGGCAGAGTTTATCTTCCATCTGGGATGTAAAAAGGTGCAAGAGAATATAGCTTCCATCAATAAGAAAGAGACTAAGCCAGATGATCCAAAAGGAAAACTTTCAGTGACTTCTAAAGAGTGACAAGCCCTCCTGAGGAAAGACAGGACACGAGCTGTTTTATGTTTATGGGAGGAACAGGTGACCACCACAGGAGTAGGTAAATGAGTTCTTAAAGGTTGCTTGTCAGTTAACACATCTGTTTAGAATAACCAGGAGCCCAGAGACAAGGGGAGGTCACACTCAGCTCTTTTCCTCAGGCCTCTGCCAGGTACTCATAAGGAAGACTAGAGGCAACCTGGAGACCAGACAGAACCCCTTTGGTGGTGTAGCCACACAGGAGTAATTGTACTGGAGGACAGGCATGATAGCGTCTGCTTCCCCAGATTCTTCTCTCCTAGGGCACTAAAGGAGGGCAATTGTGCCGAGCCAGCTCAGCCAAGGGTTGGAAAGGCTAAGTGAAGGTGGCAAATGGATGAAGAAATGACAGACAAAGAGAATAAGCTGGGTCTAGGTGTATCTTCCTGTGCCTGGCTGAGGCCACAGAGAGAGATCCAGAGGCAAGCTGAGCCTTTATTTTATAGCCAGAGGTAAACAAGGTAGTGGTCACCATAGTTACAATGTTCTTGTTAGTTTCACTTGTTTTGGCAGCACTTGCTGCATCTCCCTCAGCCCATTAGCTACCCAGATAAGATCTAGGGAGTGTCATAAGGTCAAACCTAATTATGCTAAGAGGACTGTGCCCTCTAAGCTGGGACTTGTTTGTGGCTTTGCCAACAGGTCAGTCTGAGGCTTAACCCTAAACCACCCCCTACAGGCAACAAACCCGCTAATCCCCAGGATACAACCAAATACTTATTGCTTCTAGTGAAGGGCTAGGAAACCCTTCTTCCTGCCCTTGGTAACCAGCAAAGACCTCTGCTTCTGGGGCAAAGTATGGTAGTAGAAGCAGGACAGCCTCTCAGGCCCATGGTCTCTCAATGATATAAAGCAGAGTTGTGCTTCTGCAGATGAGGGCAGGAAACTCATGCCTGTGATGGGGACAGGTACAAGGCAGAGTTTAGCTGTCATTGGGAAGAAAGGCACAGACACTGAGGAGGTCTCATTCTGGGGTCCAGGTCCACAGGTCCTTTGTAAGATTTAGGCTGGACCAGGAAAACTGAGAACTTCCCCTGCACCTACCATGAACCTTGTCCATAGAAACAAAGCAACAGCAATCCTCTTTTAGAAGGAAAAGTGTGACACAAGTGTGAAGGGACTGCAGGGTGTAGCAGGAACATTAAGAAAAATTTGGCATCCCAGACCCCGCACCTGGCACAAGGTAGCAGCCCATCACTAGGGATTTTAATGCTGTGTTGTATTGTGTATGAACAACACATCTGTTAAACCACTGAGTAGGCTGACTCAATCCCCAGTACTAATGTCACGCCAAAAGACCATGCTAGCCATTTCAGGTGGAAAAATTGTTTTCATCTTTTGCTACTGTTCTACATGTGATATCTAGTATTTAGTCAAAAAAATAAAATCATGCTACAAAAAAGGGAAGAAAGAAAAACCCATTGTCAGGAGATAAAGCAATCAACAGGAACATGCTCAGAGATAACCCAGATGTGGGAACTATCAGACAGGGACTTTAAAACAGCTGTGATTAAATGTATGAACGATGTAGTGGGAAAGGTAGACAATATCCACTGACCCATGGTGAATATCAACAGAGAGATGGAAACTTAAAACGATTTTAAAAAGTTAAATGGAAACCACTGTAAACAAAACACACACACACACACACAAGTTGGGTTTGTTAGCAAACTGGACAAAGCTGAAGAAAGACTCAGCTGATTGAAGCTTAAGTCAACAGAACATAAAAACAAAAAGAAGAGGCAGGGGGAAAAAAGGAGAGTATATAGGAAAACTACATTCCTCCTACGTTTCTCTCTACTCTCAATTGTTTACTAGAGACAACACATAATTCCTGACACCACATCGAGCAAGTCTCTGCAACAACAATTGGGTGTCCTATAACTCAATTCAGTTCTAACACTAACTGCTGGAGTTGGTACAAATCCCACAGATTAGGGGCTCAGCCCCACAAGACTGCCCGCACTCAGATGCCAATCCTAAGTTCCAGATTGTCACCTGAACTTCAGACTGCTATAAATCAGGGTTCCCATAATCCCCTTCTTGGATTTGATCATATGCTAGACAGCTCCCAGAACTTAAAAGAAATACTTAATTACATTTACCAGTTTACTATATAACAAAGAACATAAAGAATACAAATGAATAGCTAAATGAAGAAATACATAAGACGAGGTCTGGAATGGCCCCAGTGTAGGAACTTATGCCCCAGTTGGGGTGCATCCTCCTAGTATGTGGATGTGTTCACCAACCTGGAAGCTCTCTAAACCCCATACTTTAGGGATTTCTATAGCCATTTCATCATGTAGGCATGATCAATCATTAGCTCAATTTCTGGCCCCTCTGTCCTCTCCAGACAATAGGGGATAGGGCTGAAAGTTCCAAGCTTCTAAACATGGCTCAGTCTTTCTGGTGACCAGCTTCTATCCAGGACTCCACCAAGAATCACTTCATTAGAACTAAATGCATTTCTATCACCCAGAATTTCTAAGGGATTTAGGAGCTTGATGTTAGGAACCTGGCTCAAAGACCAAATATTAGAACAAAAGATGTTCCTGGTGCTTTTATCACTTAGTAAATTACAGGTGTTTTAAGAACTCTGTACAAGAAACCAGGGGGGTAAAAACATACATGTATATATATGTAAAAACATATATGTGTATATATGTATATTGTATATTATTTAAAAATATGTGTTTATATATATGTACACACACACACACACACACACACACACACATACACACACACACACACACACACACACACACACACTAGAGGCCCGGTGCACGAATTCATGCACAGGTGGGGTCCGTCAGGGCGATCGGGGCCATCTCAACCAGTCCCGATAGGGGCCAATTGGGCCCAGCCAATCTGGGGTAGGGACCATGGAAGGGTGGCTAGGGACCATGGAAGGGTGGCCAGCTGCGGGAGGTTGGCTGTGCGAGCGCACTGACCACCAAGGGGCAGCTCCTGCATTGAGCGTCTGCCCCCTGGTGGTCAGTGTGCATCATAGTGACTGGTCGTTTGGTCGACTGGTCGTAATAGTTGCTTAGATATGTATAAATATAAATTAATATATTAATAAAATATATATTACTTCACAACAGAAAATAAAGGAAAAGAGGAAAGAACAGAATATCCAAGAAGAGGAACAGAACAGTTATCTAACATACATGTCATTGGAAGCCCAAACGGAAAAGAGAGCAAGTACTGTCTAGAACAGCCGTGGGCAAACTACGGCCCGCGGGCCGGATCCGGCCCGCTTGAAATGAATAAAACTAAAAAAAAAAAAAAAGACGGTACCCTTTTATGTAATGATGTTTACTTTGAATTTATATTAGTTCACACAAACACTCCATCCATGCTTTTGTTCCGGCCCTCCGGTCCAGTTTAAGAACCCATTGTGGCCCTCAAGTCAAAAAGTTTGCCCACCCCTGGTCTAGAAGAAATACTTGAAGAAAGATTGCTGAGAATTATCCAAAATAGAAGCAAAACAAAACATAAAAAAAATTAATGAAATACAAACAGATACAAGAATCTCAAAGAACCCCAAGCAGGTTAACAAAATGGGATTTCCCTCCATCTCCAGTTCTGGAAACACCAGAACCAAGTTGCTGAAATACCAAAGATAAAGAGGAAAGTCTTGGTGAAAAGAAACGTTACAAACAAAGGAACAAAGATAAGAATAACTGTGAAGTAACATATTTAAAGTACCAAAAGACAAAAAGGAAAAAAAACAAAAAACACCTTTTCCTATAACCCTGAAGTCCTGTCAATCCAGAATTCTATACCCAGCAAAAATATCTTTTAAAAATAAAGACTTTTTCAGAGAAACTGAAGGTGAGGGAAATATTTTTGTGCAGTTCAGGACTGTAAGAAATGTTAAAGGAAGATCTTTAGGCAGAAGGAGTACTAGATAGTTTGGATCTACACAAAGAAAGAGATCCTGACATGGTAAAAATGAGGCTAAATATAAACATTCAATTTTCCCTTTTTAAAAGTGCTTTAAACACTAATTAACCGCCAAGAGTAAAAGCAATAACAGTGTATTGTGGGGTTTAGAACATAAGTAAAATACCGGTATATGACAACGTAGGACAAAGCATGGGAGGGAGATAACAGAAATGTACTAAAGTTACAGTGTTTGTGCATTGTGAAGTATTTTAGTATTATTTGAAGGTAGATTGTGATATGGTAAACACACACACACACACACACACACACACATAAATATAAAAACCTGGGGCAACCACTAAAAAAAGTTAAAACAAAAAGTGAATGAAAGCTAGTTATGGATATTAAGTGATATAAAAAATAACTAAAAGGAGGCAAAATGGAGCAAAGAACAGATGGGACTAATACAAAACCACTAGCAAGAGGGAAGGTTTAAATCCTGCCATTTCAACAGTTAAGTTGAATGTAAATGATCTGAATACACCAACTAAAAGTCAGGGATTGTCAGATTGTATAAAAAAAGTAAGACCCAACTGTACACTATCTAAAATTTATGTAATTACTCTAAATATAAAGACACAAGAAGGTTAATATTAGAAGGAAAAGGTTATACTCTATAAACACTAATCAAAAGAAGAAGGAGTGACTATGAATATCAAAGTACACTGGGACAGTAATTATTACCAGCAGCAAATGGGCCATCACATAATGACAGTGGGGTCATTTCACCAAGGAGGTATAATAATCTTAAATGTGTATATACATTCAACAACAGACCTTCAGTGTACATAAAACAAAAACTAATAGAACTCGGGAGAACTTGACAGATTCACAGTTACCATTGGCAGCCTCAACACTTTTCTCAATAATTCATAGAACAAATATACTAAAAATCAATTAAGGATAAGATCACAGCAACATTGTCAAGTATTGCAGAGGAACACACATTCTTCTGAAGTGCACATGGAACATTCGACAACTTAATCCATTTTCTGGGCCATAAAACAAATTGGAACAAATTTCAAAGAATTAAAATCATATAGAGCTTGTCTTTGAACACAATGAATTAAACTGAAAGTTAGTAACAGTAAGAGATCTGGAAAAATCCATCATTTACTTGGATTGCTAAGATGACTGCTCATCTCAGAGAGACCTTCCAGATGGTCCAATGTGGACAGGTGTGGACAGGAAAGGGACATTCAGAGAACTTCATAGTGTTTTAAACATTTGTTGAGTAGCTTCTGTAATTTTTTTTAGGAAAAAAAATTTCACTTAATCATGTTATAGAAAAACTTATGAGTTTTAGTATGTAGAATTTTAAGAAAGAGATTAAATAAAGTATTGGAAGGTAGAATAGTTGCCTTGAAGTAGGAAGCACTTAATAGGCTTTTGAAATTTTGACTGTAATTCATTTAAATCATTTGACTTTAATTTATTTATTTTTTAAATATATTTTATTGGTTTTTTTACAGAGAGGAAGGGAGAGGGATAGAGAGTCAGAAACATCGATGAGAGAGAAACATGGACCAGCTGCCTCCCACACATCCCCTACTGGGGATGTGCCCGCAACCAAGGTACATGCCCTTGACCGGAATCAAACCTGGGACCCTTCAGTCCGCAGGCCGACGCTCCATCCACTGAGCCAAACCGGTTTTGGCTAAATCATTTGACTTTAATTCAAAGAGTACTACTTGGAGAAGCCAGATGCCAGTGTTCAGGCATTCAGTTGCATAATAAGTAAAATTTCAATAAAAAATGTTAGGTTAATTGTATAATAAATAAACTTAGGAAATATTGAGCATCTCATTTTAGTAATGAGTAAGATATTAATATTAAAATTAAAGTAATAATATCATTAGAATCTTAGATTTTGGGTGTTTTTTTTTTTGTTGTTGTTTTTTGCCCAGCACATTTTTTTTATTGTTGACATTACAGATGCTGCCATTTTCCCTCCCTTTGCCCTACTCCACCCAGCCAATGTCCCACCCCAGGCCTTGACCACACTATTGTCTGTGTCCATGGACTAAGCATATCCTATATAATAAAAGGCTAATATGCAATTGACCGAATGGCGGAAGACCAGTCACTATGATGCGCACTGACCACCAGGGGACAGAAGCTCAATGCAGGAGCTGCCCCCTGGTGGTCATTGTGCTCCCACAGGGGGAGCACTGCTCAGCCAGAAGCCGGGCTCATGTCTGGTGAGCACAGCAGTGGTGGCAGGAGCCTCTTCCGCCTCCGCGGCAGCACTAAGGATGTCCGACTGCCAGCTTAGGCCCACTCCCCATGGGTTCCCGGACTGCGAGGGGGCGCAGGCTGGGCTGAGGGACCCCCTGAGTGCATGAATTTTGTGCACCGGGCCTCTAGTATACACATAAGTTCTTTGGTTAATCTCTTTCTGTCACCCTCACTCCCCACCCTTCTGAGATCTGTCAGTCTGTTCCACGCGTCCGTGCCTCTGGACCTATTTTCTTCATCAGTTTATTTTGTTCATTGGACTCCACATATAAGTGCCATCATGTGATATTTGACTTTCTCTGACTGGCTTACTTTGCTTAGTATAATAATCTCCAGGTCCATACATGCTGTCTCAAAGGGCAAGAGATTCTACTTTTTTACTGTTGCATAGTGTTCCATGGTGTAAATGTACCACAGCTTTTTTATCCACTCATCTACTGATGGGCACTTGGCTGTTTCCAGATCTTAGCCACTGTAAATAATGCTGCTATGAACATAGGGGAGCATATATTCTTTCTGATTGGTGTTTCAGGATTCTTAGGATACATTCCTAGGAGTGGGATCACTGAGTCAGATGGCAGTTCGGTTTTTAATTTTTTGAGGAAACGCCACACTGTTTTCCATAGTGGTTGGAACAGTCTCCATTTCCACCAGCAGTGTACTAGGTTGCCTTTTCTCCACATTCTCGCCAGCACTGTTTGTTGATTTATTGATGGTAGCCATTCTGGCAGGTCATATCTCATTGTAGTATTACTTTGCCTCTCCCTGATGATCAGTGACTTTGAGCATTTTTTAATATGTCTTTTGCCCATCTACATGTTCTCTTTGGAGAAGTGTCTATTCAGGTTCTGTGCCCATTTTTTAATTGGATTGTATGTCTTCCTTTTCTTGAGTTGTATAACTTCTTTATATATTTTGAAAAATTAGCCCTTAACAGATGTGTCATTGGCAAATATGTTCTCCCATACAGTGAGTTCCCTTATCATTTTGAAGCTGGTTTCTGTTGCTATGCAGAAGCTTTTTAGTTTGATATAGTCCCATTTGTTTACTTTTTTCTTTGTTTCCCTCGCCTTAGGAGATGTATAAGCAAAAATTCTGCTATGTGAGATGTCTGAGATTTTACTGCCTATGTTTTCTTCTAGGATTTTTATGATTTCATGACTTACATTTAAGTCTTTTATCCATTTTGAGTTTATTCTTGTGGATGGTGTAAGTAGGTGGTAGAGTTTCATTTTTTTGCATGTACCTGTCCAATTTTCATATCACCATTTATTGAAGAGACTGTCTTTATTGTATGCTCCTGTCTCCATTGTCAAATATTAATAGATTACAATGGCATGGGTCTATTTTGGGGTATATATCTGCTCTTGTGCCAGTTCCAGGCTGTTTTGATTATAATGGCTTTATAGTTTGCTATTTGGTATTGTGATCCCTTCAACTTTGTTCTTCTTTCTCAAGACTACTGTGGCTATTCAGGGTCCTTTTTGGTTCCATATAAATTTTTGGAGTAATTTTCCTAGATCTGTGAAATATGCCATTGGTATTTCAATAGGGATTGCATTGAATATATGGATTGTTTTGGGCAGTATGGTCACTTTAATGATGTTCTTCCAATCCATCAACACAGTATATGCTTCCACTTGTTTGTATCTTCCTCTATTTCTTTTTTCAATGTCCTATAGTTTTCCAAGTACAGGTCTTTTACCTTCTTGGTTAAGTTTATTCCTAAGTATCTTATATTTTGTTATTGCAATGGTAAATGGGATTGTTTGTGTGTTTTTTTAGTTTCTCCTTCTGAAAGTTCATTATTAGTGTATAAAAATGCCATTAATTTCTGGATGTTAATTTTGTATCTGGGTACTTTGCTGAATTAATTTATTAAATCTAGTAGTTTTTTGGTAAAGTCTTTAGGGTTTTCTATGTACAATATCATGTAATCTGCGAATAATGACATATTATTTCCTTCCTCCTTTCCAATTTGTATGCTTTTTATTTTTTCAACTTGTCGGATTGCTGTGGCTAGGACTTCCAGTACTATCCTATGTAATAAAAGAGAAACATAAATTGACTGTCCCTTTGCTACGCTCACCAGCCAATCAGGGTGAATATGCAAATTAACCCAACAAAGATGGTGCGTTAGTTTGCATACACAGGCACAGGGCAGAGAGCAGAAGTGGGAGAGCCGGCAGCTTGGGGGGAATGTGGCTCCCTTGGTCGCCAGGTGGAGAGCAGAGCAGGAGAGCCGGAGGCTTGGGGGGCCGTGGCTCCCTTGGTCGCTCTCAGCGTGGGGAGCACCAGGAATTCTGGGAATAGTAGTTCTGATGGCAGCCCCAGGACCGGAAGTGGAAGCCCAGAGCTCGGGGAGCACCAGGAATGCTGGGAATCATAGTTCTGGTGGCAGACGGATCTCCTAGACCAGTGATGGTGAACCTTTTGATCTCGGCGTGTCAGCATTTTGAAAAACCGTAACTTAACTCTGGTGCCGTGTCACATATAGAAATTTTTTGATATTTGCAACCATAGTAAAACAAAGACTTATATTTTTGATATTTATTTTATATATTTAAATGCCATTTAACAAAGAAAAATCAACCAAAAAAATGAGTTCGCGTGTCACCTCTGACATGCATGTCATAGGTTCGCCATCACTGCATTAGACACTAGAGCAAAGTGAGCCTGGAGCAAGTTACTGTTGCAGTGGGGGATGGAGGGAAAGCGAAGATGAGAGACATAAGTAAAATCAGAGTGTCTAGGAAAAATTAAAGGGAAGATACCCTAAAACTTCCAGGAAATCTCCACCAATGAAGCAAAGAAAAAATAAATGCCTCTATTATTCTGTAAGCAACAAACCAAACTGGGTTGGGGGTCTCAGACAATTCGTTCATATGATTGCAAAGACAGACAGAAACTCCTGGATTGGAGAGGGCTCCCCTGAGGGCTCCCAGATTGGAGAGGGTGCAGGTCAGGCTGAGGGACCGTTCCCCACCTGCCCATGCACGAATCTTCATGCACCGGACCCCTAGTCCTATATAATAAAAGGCTAATATGCAAATTGACCGAACGGTAGAACGACTGGTCGCTATGACACGCACTGACCACCAGGGGGCCACCAGGTGGTCAGTACACTCCCACAGGGGGAACGCTGCTCAGTCAGAAACCGGGCTCTCAGCTGGCGAGCGCAGTGAGCCTCTCCCACCGCCTCCGTGGCAGTCGGACATCCCCCAAGAGCTCCCGGACTGCGAGAGGGTGCAGGCCGGGCTGAGGGACACCCCCCCCCCCCACTTGAGTGCACAGATTCTGTGCACCAGGCCTCTAGTGTTGAAAAATAGTGGTGAAAGTGGACATCCCTGTCTTGTTCCTGGTCTTAAGGGAAACACTTAGGTTTTATCCATTGAATATGATGTTGACTGTTGGTTTGTCATATATGGTCTTTATTATGTTGAGGTATGATCCCTCTATTCCCACTTTGCTGAGAGTTTTTATCATAAATGGGTGCTGGATTTTGTTGAATGTTTTTTGGCATCTATTAATATAATAATGTGATTTTTATCCTTCATTGTGTTTATGTGAGCCATCACATTTACTGATTTACAAATATTGTACTTGCCTTGCATCCCTGAAATAAATCCCACTTGACCACAGTGTATGATCTTTTTGAAGTATTGCTGGATCCGATTTGCTAATATTTTGTTGAGGATTTTAGCTTCTAAGTTCATCAGGGATATTGGCCTATAATTTTCTCTTTGTAGTGTCTTGATCTGGTTTTAGAATTAGGATAATGCTGGCCTCATAAAAAGAGCTTGGAAGTGCTCCTTCCTCTTGAATTTTTTGGAATAGTTTGAGGACAGGTGTTAGTTCTTCTTTGAATGTATCCTAGAGGCTGGGTCTGCCTCAGGTCTCGCCCCTTGAACGCCCCTGTTCTGATCTGCTCTCCTTTCTCCCCTAGAACTGGGCTCTGTGGGTGTACCTGGGTCTTGGCCAGGATGGTTTGAACCTGGCATTGGGGATGATGCCTGTAGTTTATAGGAAGGGGTTGGACACTTCTCTCCTTCCAGTGCCTCAGTTCTGCCTGGCTTGCTGGCACTCCCTTGCTGCCACCTCAGGACAAAAGAAATAAAAAAATCAGCCTTGCTTGGCACTTCAGTCTTTCACAACAACAGGCCCTTGTTGGTCATGGCCTTCACCCAGGCTCTGAGCTGGCCAACTATCCTAGTCCCCTGTGCAACCAGCCCCAGCCCTGGGAGCACAGATTTCCAGCCCAGAGCTGGTCCCCCTTGCCTCGAGCCACTGCCTCCAGCCACTGTAGAACCAGGTGTTCTGCAGGTTGGGGAAGGGGGCACCTCCCATACACTTGAGGTAGGCAGGATCGATCCTCTTTCCCTGGTCTCCCATTTTCCAGCTCCCATCCTGCTGTCCACTCAGAGTTCCTTCAGAAAATAAAGGTCCCTCGGATTCACTACAGGGTGTGGCCATCAGGCCCCTCTGCCATCCCTGAGTTCCACACGGCCCCTCCCCTAGACACAGATTAGGACAAACTTCTCAGATAGGATGATGGCAGGGCACTGGCACTGCTCCCTCTGGTGAGTCTCAGCCTTGGGCTCCCGCTGCTGCACTCCTGCCACAGCGCTGCCCTGGCCACCTCTCTCCTCCCCTGGTGCTCCCAGCTCCTGGCCTAGCCGCAGCTTCTCTGTCTCTGTCCAGCTCGAAGTTCCACCCACACCTGGGTTTGGGGAGGTGATAGCCCTCTCTCCCTGGTAAATACCACAGTTCCTGGACCCCAACTTCTGGCAGCAGGGAAAAGCCGCAGGGAGTGGCTGCTACTCAATGCCCAGCCTCGATGCCCTAGCCTGGTGTGGAGGGCATCATTGTTGAGGCTGGGCATCGAGTGGCAGCCACTCCCTGCGGCTTCTTCCTGAGAGGATTTTGTAAATCCCCTCCCCCAGTACATATTTTTATGTGAGCCTCCCAACACCCTGTAAGGAAGGCAAGGAAGGTGTTATTAGTATACCCGAGGACTCATAGGGTTAATTTGATTAGGTAATAAATAAGAGTTGAGTATACATTTCCGCTGTATTTTCTATAACACTTCATGTCATTCTCTGTTGGTCGCCTTATTTTCCTTTTGGTTTTTTACTCTACCTAGTCAGCAGTTGATACATGTCACTGTTTATCATTCAAAATACATCTGATAAGTACATTGGGGAGGGTTATGGGGACAGTGAAATGTGGTGATTACAGGAATGAAGGGAGAGTCAGCAGAGCTAGGGGTTCTGAAGAGATTCCTCACACGTGACGTTATGAAGTGGAATTAGCTCCTGTAGTACTGGATAAAGTATAACAAGTATGTCTGCATTTATATCTTTTTTAAAAACATAACCATGCTAAGAGGAACGACGTGGCCACTCCTCCATGTGTGTGAGAGGCTAAGGGAGCTGAGCCAGGCTGGACACTGAAACGGGTGCTAGAGGCTCAGTCTCTGCCGCTGTGAGACCGGAATGTGCCTTGGGCCAGCCTGGGGCATGAGCTAGAAAGTCCTCAGAGTAAATGCTGGCATTTTCAGAAGGTTGTCAGATCCCTTAAAAGTTGAATAGAAAAACTGCTCACCAACCCCACGAAATAGCTTGTCATCCGCCTGGGGCTCCAGGAGTAAGAACTCTTCATTGATAAATTGTTTTTTTGTCCTGTGCCAGTAGAAGCAAACACAGAATTGCTCTGTAAGGAATCTCATGAAGTAGGGTGCAATAAACCAATCCCCGCTGTGAGAAATGCTAAGTTTATAATAACAAGTAAGTGTCCAGGAAGTGTATGCAGATACAGCACACACACGCATACACATGTACACACATGAACACAGACTTAGCACACCAAGTACTGGAGGTCAGGAAGTGATTGGATCCTCCCTGTAGCAGATGACAAGACGAGCTCACACATGCAAGGATCCCAAATGGGCCAGCGGCCTCCACACATGCTTCTCCCTGTCCCCTTGTAAACGTAGCCCACAGTCCTCCTGCTGGTCACAGTCAGCTTCCTCTGAAAGAATGGGGACTCCTCTTTTCACTCTCTAATTGCTGGCAGAATGAGTCCAGAGAACCATCCAGAACTGGAAGTTGCAGATCATTGGGACCTGCCTCTGCTGCTTGCAAGAGGGAGTCCCTTTTCTGACTGGGACATCCATCCCTGTAGAGTCCAGTGGGCAGGGATGGAAGCACAGGCACCTCGAGGGCTTTTGGCAGTGATAAGTGGGGTCACTCCTGTGCCTACCCCTTGCCTCCTAAACCCTGGTGTCCTTTGGGACAGCGACTTAGGTCTCTGATTTCATAAGCAGACCTCCTGGTGAAGGGTGGCACCCATCCTTTCAGAGTTTCTCTTGCACTGTGTGCCTTGAAAAGGCCGTCGCCTCTAAGTGGTGTGGTGTGTGATCCCACCCACTGTGCCAGGCCCACTCCTGAACACCCACGCTGGCCCCTGGTCAGATGTGATGACATAGGGATTCCATTTGGCCAATTCTGGGGGGACCAATGCTGCAGGACAGCAAATCTTGTTTACTCTGCCCACTGCCTCTTCCGTGGTGGGGTGCCTTGCAGTGGGGGTTAACATGATCTAAAAGTCTTCACACCGCACCCAAGTGTCCACCCACATGCCTTTTCTCATACCTCCTTGTCACATATCCTAGTTCCCTTTCTTCCAGTCCCTCGCCCACATAACCAGGCAAGCTCTTTCTCCCCTGGAGCTTGCCGTGGCCCCCATCCTGTGTCTTTCCCACCACTGACACCTTTGCACCATCCAAGGTCCAGTGGATCATACAGCTGAGCAGCCAGGCTGCTTGCATCACCACCTGGCCCCACTGCGAGCCCTTTCTTGCTCCAGACCACTCTCAAAGTTAGAAGCTGCGTGTCACCCAGTCTGTGGGCCACAGCAGTAACCTAGGTATGCTGCTCCTAGGGGGATGCAAGGTGTGTCTTTTATTTAGTGGCGGGGGGAGGAGGGGATATCGCAGCATGGCTCTGACCACTAGGCCCCTAGAAACTTTACTGTAGTTGCCAGACTACAGAGTTTATCTCCCAGTTCTCCAGTGTGTTGGCTGCCCACCACTTGCTTCTGCCTGCAGTCAGCATGATGTTAATCTCTTGCCTCCCTCATCAGGCCCAGCGCTAGTTGTCAACGAGGCATTCAGGAAGAGATGCTTGCAGCTAGTGTGGACTCGTGGGGGAGAGGCCTCTGTAGCATCTTCCAGCTCACTGGTGCGCTACACACTCCAGAGGGTCCTGGTGGGGTGGTGGGGAGGTGCTTGGATCAATGCTATCATGGGCTCCCACCAGGAGTCCCTGTCCCAGTTCAGGATTCCAGGTTTTCTTTGCCACAGCCTGGACCTGCATAAGAATCCTGCCGCGACTGAGCGTGCAGGTATTCTGAATGCTGTAAGTCTCATAATTGGGTCCTCAGCCTGCAGTCCCATTGCAGGTCATGATGAGGACCACTTTGTACCACCAGGAAATCTCTAAGGTTCTCACACTTAGCTATTAACTGCTTGTTAACAGCTTTTAGTATTTCGTTATCCTTGTGCAGGGCATCAGTACAACCTCGCAGTAACGAGCCAGCTCTGCTGTTTCTATAGGTGTTCTTCCTTCGGTATCTTACAAGTGTCTGCATTGTTATGTGTGTCATTCTTATGTGTGTCACGGCATTTCCCTCCACCAGGACACCATCCAGGTCACTTCCAGTGAAAACCTTGGCAGTTGAACATGACCTTGTGTTAGAATATTTGTTTACTGCCTACTTGTTAGGATGGCATCCTTGGAAACCTGCAGCATGGTATTGAGCAAGTCCTAATCCCATCTAACCAACCACCTATTTTCTTAGACCGCTTGGTGTGGCTTGTATTAGTCTGGGTCCTTTGAGAAACAGACACCAAGCTGGATCACACCTGCAAGGATGCGATTAGGGAAATGCCTGTGTGAAAGGAAATAGAGAGCTAGAGAAGGCTGGCGGAGCCATCAGACCTGATGCGAGCCTGACCCTTGGTGCAGGGGGGAGTGAGGGCGAAGGTTCTCTCCTAGTTGGCTGTGCAGTCTGAGGGGATTGGGTACAGCCATTGCGGTCCTTCTGTTTCTCTTATCTCTGCCAGTTTCTCTCAGTTAATTTCATTCTAGTTTCTTGCTGCTGGTTAACTTTGTGAACCTCCATTTCATGTGGTAGAAGAATTACCATCTCTGCTGTTCAAGAGAGCAGCAACTAGGTGGGTATCATGGTCCCACTTTCAAATTCCTAGGGAAGGACTGGCCTGGTTTTAGCTTTGTCTGGAATCTAGTTCACAGCTATGTGAACCAGGTTGTCTCTCTAAATTGAAACATTTCCCAGAAAAGTTGGACAAACTACAGGTTTAATAGTAATGCCTTATGTAACCTCTAATAACCCTTAAACGTTTGGTTAGCAATCTTTGATTCTTTCCTGAGCACATAGAATGACTGGGAAAAATGATTTGGTTGCATCACAGTTCTTCAGTGAAGGAGTCGAGAGACATGCTTGTCATTGGTAACAGGGGTAGTCTGTTACATGTTTGATTTTGTTACTGCAAACAATTTTCAAGAGTAACAACTGACCCAACTTTTTCTCCTTTAACTCTTCCTTGCTGTTCAATTTATTTAAATAGATCAGTATCAGATAAAAATAAAGGCTGTCTGGGGGAAAGTACACCAGTTAGAGTCCTTTACACCGAATCAGAAATCCATAATAGTCATTGCTAAGTGATAGAACTTTTAAAAGGAGCTATGAAATCCTTTTTCTAAAACTGTAAAGACAGTAGCCTGTCCTCTCTTTGTTTGTATTTTGATGAGTGTGGGAGCTCCAAATAAAGGTATCGTGATAGTAGGAAATGAAGGCTAGGATTAGTTATAGCTGAAATGCCCCAACAACAGGCAAAGTGCCCAAGTGAAGGCTGCGCTGAATAGAAATATGTACGTAGGACACATGGGGCAGCACCAGGGTCTGTCAGGAGGTGGGATGGGGTGTGGGGACCACGACCAGGGCATGAAGGAACAGGTGAGGCAGGGTAAGCAGGTTTAGCATCACCCGCTTAGGCGTGAGTAATTTCGGCAGGCATGGTGTTGTCCGTAGTTGTCTGCATTACTGGGTGTGGGGATAGTGTAAGAGCTCCACAGAGAAGGTGGTGGGTGTGGGCTCTGGACTGGTAGGTTTGCATACGAAAGGCAAACTGCTGTGAGTTGTTTTCTAGCTCTGGAATTGGCTAGTCCTGAGAGGGGCAGTCCCCGCAGGGCCCAAGCTGTGAAAGCATCAGAATACAGAAAGCAGAAGATGGGGTTCATACACCTGCATAGAGCTGAGTGTTTCCTTTTTACTCTTACGACATCTTGAACAAGTCTCCAGGTTAGTGCTCCCAGCAAGGCTGCCGTGGGTACGTGGGGCCTCCCAGTGCTTGGCATATCATCATCTGTGACTCGGTAAAGAAATGCCTTACACAGATGAGTGAGGGTCTTTGGCAGGGGTTGGGGTAGGCGTCAAAGTAGGGTGCAGGCACATCTGACTGAGGACGTCAGGAAAATCCTGTAAGCGTTTTCAGGACTCCCGTGTGAAAGACAGCCCATGCTAGTTCCCGTGTGTACCTTAATGACAGTATGTCTGGTAGCAGGGACCGGGGAAGGTATTTACTAGCTTTGGGTGTGTTTTGGACAGGCTGGTGGGACCTCTGAGTGGAATGTGTATCATTACGCTTCTATCTATTTGAACGATTGTGGCTACAGAGAAGTGTGGTGGGCTGGGAGATGGTGTGCTGGCATGTCAGAGGTTAAAAATATGGGGAAAGGGTGACATTTCATCCTGAATAAACACAAAATGTATGTGGAAACGAGGCATATTATATACACAGTCAGCATTCAGCTCCTAAATCTCATGTTTACCCCAAAGACTTGTAAAAACATCTTTTGAGAAATTATTTAAAAGTGAATTCATGCTTGGGCCCGTCTCACAAACCAGCATTACAAGCAGCCTGCTGATGAGTTCGGAGCCCCGAGCTCTGTCCCTTCATTAGCTTCCCAGTGCTGTCCTTGGTGCTCCTCCCGCCCCACCCCGACTGCTCTGTGCTGCTTTATGGACATCAAGGACTTTGTTGCTTGATTTCTTTCTAGTTTCATGGAATGAGTCCCTGCTGATCATTATCCAGTATTTTTCTTTCTCACACTTTATGCCTTTATTAGGTTTATTAATTATTTTTTTCCTTATGAGGAATCCTGGTTTCTTGTTTTGTAATTAGTTACTATTCTAATTGATTCTCCAAAAAAGAAGTGACAACTCACAATAAATCTTACACTCGGCTCAGAGACTTGTGTATCTGAAACTTTCACGTGAGAGCATCCCTTCCTTTGTGCACACCTCTTCTTTTACGTAATTTTAATGTAAATAGAGTTAGCTGTATTCCGTGGTTCAGCTTTATCCTCAACTAGTGAACTGTTCATTTTTTATTCCTATAATCAGAATAAGTGTTACTATATGCCAGACACTGCTCTAAATGATTATGGTTATAATAAATCAGTAACTCCTCAATCCATGAGGTGGGTACTGTTATCCCCATTTTATAGGGAGGAAACTGAGGCACAGAGAGGCGATGTGCCCTAGGCAGTACACCTAAGGCAATAGATGAATAGTATTTGAATCTGAAAATATGGTATGTTCAGCTACCACCTTAATGGATATAAGGCAGAAATAGTTAATGAAAACATTAGATAATTGAACAGAACTTTTTTTTCATAGCCATTAACCACTTTTGCCCTCTTCTGTTTTATTTTCCACTAGAGGCCTGGTGCACGGATCCATGCACCGGTGGAGTCCCTGGGCCTGGCCTGTGCCCTCTTGCAATCCGGAGTCCCTTGGGGGATGATAGAGAGCTGGTTTCGGCCCAGTCCCCACAGGCCAGGCCGAGGGGCCCCACGGGTGCACGTGCACCGTAACTCTAGTCTATATATATAAAAGCCTAAGCACCCAGCTGACTGACCACCGGTAGCTATGATGCGCACTGACCACTAGGGGGCAGATGCTCAATGCAGGAGCTGCCGAGCTGTGGTGACTTGGTAACTGCGGTTCTCGGGTGACGCACCCAGAACCAGAGAGGAAGGAGCCCGATTCTGGGGAGCACCACCTGAGAACTGTCCTCTCGCAATCCAGGACCCCTCGGGAGATGTTGGAGAGCCGGTTTTGGCCCAGTCCCCACAGGCCAGGCCAAGGGACCCCCCACCAGTGCATGTGCACTGGGTCTCTAGCCAATTGGCTTCCCACTTCAGGTCTGGTTCCCCAATGGGCCTCTAGCCCATTGCAGAGGTCATGTGTCTGGCCCTTACAGAAACTTTTCGACTCGATTAGCTAAATGATGAGACGTGCAGGAACTACTGGCTGCAGCCCCAACATCTGGCGCCCGTGCCTGCCCATCCACTTAATATCGATTTCCAGGGGAGGCAGTAAATTTTTCCACTACCACTCTCAGCTGGGAAACTGGCCACGGCTTCCCTCCTTCCGGGCAGACAGTAGCACCAGTGGGCAACCTCCAGGGAGGGAAGGAAGCAAAGGAGCAGCTCAGGTGGGAAGAAGGAGGTTCCCATTGCCACAGGACTCTGCCTGGGTGGAAGGGCCTGGGTGGGAGCCTGACATTGAGCAGGGTCCTGCCCTAGGCCAACTAGGTTCCAGGCTAAGTAAATCATGTTTACTAAATAATTGCATTTTGCAACTAAATGCCCACAAGTCGTCAGTTACTGCCAAACTTAGGGTAAAGTGAGATGAAAGAAGTGAGACAGATACAGAGAGAAAGTGACATAATATTGGGAGAAGAGAGGAGAGAGCCCCATTCCGGGGTGCATCACCTGAGAACCACCTTCTCGCAATCCAGGGCCCCTTGGGGGATGTCAGAGAGCTGATTTCGGCCCAATCCCTGCAGGCCAGGCTGAGTGACCCCACTGGTGCATGAATCTATGCACCAGGCCTCTAGTATGCAAATAAGATCTTTGGTTGCTCTCTTCCCGCTTGCCCCCCTTCCCTCTGAGATTCATCAGTCTGTTCCATGTTTCCATGCCCGTGGTTTCCGCTCCTGCGTTGAGTGTCTGCCCCTTGGTGTTCAGTGCACGTCATAGCTACCGGCCGGTCTGCCGGTCGCTTAGGCTTTTATCTTATACTAGAGGCCCGGTGCACGAAAATCCGTGCACTCGGAAAGGGGGGTGGGGTCCCTCAGCCCGCCTGCGCACTCTCGCAGTCTGGGACCCCATCGGGGGATGTCCACCTGCTGGTTTAGGCCCACTCCCTGGGGGATCGGGCCTAAGCTGGCAGTCAGACATCCCTCTGGCAGCCCAGGAGCCCTTGGGGAATGTCTAACTAACAGCTTAGGCCCGCTCCTGCCACCGCCATTGCTCTGGCAAGTCATGAGCTGACTTCTGGCTCTGGCTGAGCGGTGCTCCCCCCTGTGGAAGCGCACTGACCACCACGGGGCCAGATCGTGCGATTAAGAGACATACCCCAGCTATTAGTGAATG
>NW_005871146.1:46289-96080 GCF_000147115.1 Myotis lucifugus | reverse complement strand
CAGCCAGAAGCCAGTTCTCATGGCTGGCAAGCGCAGCGGCAATTGGCCGAACGGCCTCTTCTTACCTTTTGTGCAAGCAGTTGGTAAGGAGTTGAGGGGGTTCTGGACTGCGAGAAGCCCCAGACTGTGAGAGGGATGTTCTGACTGCCCCGGGGGATCGGGCCTAAGCGGGGCAGGCAGATATTCCCTGAGGGGTCCTGGACTGCTAGAGGGCACAGGCTGGGCTGAGAGACTCCCCCCCCCACCCCCCCGCCGCCAGTGCATGAATATCGTGCACCGGGCCTCCAGTATATATAGATACTGCCTCTGCCACAGGACCCTTTGTGAGTTAGCCCTTACCCTTCAGATTTTAGTCCATCCTGTCCCCAGCAGGGTTTCCCATGAGTCCTCAGAGATGCTGGCCACACGCCGCCCCCCCCCCCCTCCCCACGTTTTCAGAACCCCCTGGCAATTAACCTGTGTGGTTGGATAAATGTTTCACTTCCTCACTAGTATAAAGTTCCATTGAGGACTTTGTCTGTTTTCACTCAACATTGGGTCCTTGTCATGTCACACACTGCTGGGTATGTGGCAGGTGCTCAGAAAGTATTTATTGGATCCATGAACAAAGGTTATGAAGAAAGCAAAGATTGATAGTATGCTGACCACATTCTGGCTCTTTAGATACAGTATACCATTCTGTTATTGTACCAGATGAAAATAAGTTTTATTTCAAGTTACAGACAACCCAACTACAGTGGCTTAAACAAATATGATATTATCTGTCTCAAACAACAAGAGTTCCACGTGGGCATTTCGGGCTGGTTTGAGTGCTAACAGATGTCACCAAGGTTCTAGGCTTTTCTGTGTTTCTGCTGCTGCAAATTGGGCAATATGATAGTCTTGTCAAAGTGACAGTCATTGGATTTTTCTGCTGTGCTGTGAGCAGATTTGTTGCATGAGTAGATTTGATACTCTAAATGCCTCCTTAAACAAAAAGTTTTACTTTTTTTATAATGTACTTTATAAGGAGAAACATGAATGGAATTCCCAGGGTAACAGGAAGCTTTCCTGAAGTGTCCGGTGATCCTCTGCTTTTGTTTAAGTCTAAGGTTTTAAAGCCGACTGGAAACCTTGTTGGGAGAGATTATTGACAGGTGTTACTGTAGGGTGACCTGGTTGGTATTTCAATAGGAGGCCCAGTGTTAATAGACTTTTCTCTTCAAACACTTGTCAGGGAAGAATGCTCTGGTCTCCTTCGGTGGGGACTACAAACCAGGCCCCAGTGTTCTGGACGCCAAGTGGGAAGGGACCTGGGGTGTGGGGAGCATATCTGTCTTAGCATTTGGCGTAGACTTTGATTTCATACCACAGGTTTCAGTGCCTTGCCTACCCCAACCTTGAGCTATGCCTAGTGTCTCAAGTCCGGATCCTTGAATTCACCTCTTCCAGAGAGTAAAATGTGCTGGGTGGGGTGGAAGAAGGCCAGCCCAAGAAAGGAGAAGAAATTCATAAATGGGTTTTAAAAACCAATTCTGTTTTCATACCCCTTGATGCCCCATTTCATAGCTACCTGGGATCTCCTGTTCCTGAGCTTTGTGGAGGAGATTTGGCAAGGTTATGTGTTCAGGTGAGCTTACGTCCTGCCTCCCTCCACTTGCAGCCTAGATATGTCTTTTCTCTGTCTTAATTTTATTAAGCTCTGTCCACAGTTTTAGGGCTGTTGTGTCCTGCTCTTAGTTCTTGTGGGTTCACGCCTTTTCTCTCTCTTGTCATTTCAGTGGAAAGGGAGGGAAGGGAAGATGATGTATTCATTCCCTCATGCTTACCTGGAAATCTTGCATATATTATTTTTCTATAAAGTAGAATTGTACTGTACATTTATCTTTGATCTCTATAGTATTCATTTAAGTTATTCAACATCTGTTGCATATTTAACTGATTCTCTTATGTAGAAATGACAGGATAATGAAAATTGCTGGGAAAAAGAGTCAATTTTCCAGAAAATGAAGACTCTAGATTTGTTAAAAAGTACAATGAGCCTTTTAAAAAATGTCTGTTTAATTTTCAGATTGTGAGCCATGCCTTTAGTGAAGCGGAACATCGAACCCCGGCACCTGTGCCGGGGCGCCCTGCCTGAAGGGATTACCAGTGAACTTGAATGTGTAACCAATAGTACCCTTGCTGCTATCATACGCCAGCTAAGCAGTCTAAGTAAGTCATCTTTTTAGAACAACTTTTTTTTGAATTATCAGTTGCATTTTATTAATTTCAATATTAGCAAATAGATTTCAATTCAGTAGCTATGTGCTTGTCCAAAGATGAGACTGCAGCTTTGAGGGAAGGAACCGCCCTTCCTCCCTCCTGCATGTCCCAGTGTGGAATTAGCAGCACCCTCTCTGGCCTTGTAGCACCAGCTTTATGTAGTAAGACGTAAAGTTAGAGTTGACCAGTTCACAAATTATTAGATGAGGCCAAATGAGTAGATATAAAGTAGTTTTACACAATTTTAAAAACTTATTAAAATGAGCATAATATAATTAGCTTTTATAAACTTTATTTAAGTATTTTGTTTAACTTGGACAGGACTAACTTGTATAAAAGGTAGCAAATTGAAACTAGTTAACAACTGTAATACATCTGGCTCAGAGTAGGCACTCAATAAATATTTGTCGATTGAATAATACTCCAAATTAATCAAAGATTAAAGCCAAAAAATTATGAGATTTGCTGATTCCAAATTGAAGTCAAATACGATTGTTACAGATATACAGAACCAGGTACATATTACATATGTAGGGTATATAACTATAAGCAAATTCAAGCATAAGGAAAAGAAGACTTTCTGTTATTCTAATTTTGAACATTCATATGAACTACTACCCAAGGAATAGTCCATGTTTTAAGCCTCAAATATGGTTTGAAAATGCTTTTCCTTCAAAACTCTTTGAAGTTGCAGTGTTTTTCCCCCTAACTTTTTATATAATCTTGTTTTCTCACTTCATCCCACTGCTTTTAGGTTTAGATGGTTACACTGCATTTTGGGTGACAGGTTTTCACAGTTAAGTTTTTCAGAAACTGTTAATAATGAGAAAATTGTCCATAAAATTTCACATACTGATAGCCTCAAGCACAGGGTATGATTCCTAAAGAACTTCAAGCACTTTTTTTTTATATATAAGAAAAAACATTATGGATAGATAGGTATTTTTAGAAAGAATTGTACTGTATTATTACTCATTAATTTTTAATACATCTATAATCATTGACTAAGTCAAAAGCAACTTGGAAATTAGTTAAATGTATTTCACAGAAGATTTCTTCTGAAATATAAACTAATTATAATTGTTTTTTGGTAGTGGTTGATAAAATATATAAATTTGTATAATTATAGGAAGATACCTTGCAAATTATTGAAGGGTAAAATGTTTCTGTTTGCATTCACATATATATATTTAAATTATCTTTATTGTTGAAAGTATTACAGATGTCCTCTTTGTTTTTTTATTGTGTGTGGTTCCCCCCCCCCCCATCGACCTCCTCTACCTGCACCCGCCCCTCTCAAGCCTTCCCCACATTATTGTCTGTGTCCATGGCCTATACATATACGCATATAGGTAAATTCCCCAGTTAATCTCGCCCCTCTCACCTCCCCACCCCCGCCTTCCCTTTGGAATTCATCAGTCTGTTCCATGGTTCTCTGTCTCCAGATCTATTTTGTTCATCAGTTTATTTTGTTCATTAGATTCCTGCACTCATATATTTTTGTAGGAATTCTTTAGTCTCCTGTTTTTATGGCTAAAATATCTAATGGCATCCTATATAATAAAAGCCTAATATGCTAAGTGTCCGGTCGTTCGGTTGGCCATTCAACCAATCAAAGCATAATCTATCCTATCTAATAATAGAGAAACATGGTAATTAACTGTAACTTCGCTACCCTTCCCATTGGCTAATCAGCGAGATAGGCAAATTAACTGCCAACCAAGATGGCGGCTGGCAGCCAGGCAGCTGAAGCGAACAGGAGGCTTGCTTGCTCCAGTGAAGGAGGAAGCCAAGGTTCCCCGCCTGCCGCTGCTGGGCTCTGAGCTTGCACTCTAAGAAACAATGTTGCAATTATAGAAGCTAAACAAACCCCAGAAACCTGCTTTCAGCCGTCAGAGCTGGAGCTGCAACAGTGTTTCAATTATAGAAGCCAAACAAACCCAGATAACTGCTTTCAGCAGCCAAGGTCTCAGAGCGGGAGCCGAGCCTCAGAGCTAAAGCCAGCTCTCAGCTCCAGTGACAGCCATAGAAGGTAAATAAATCCCAGAATAAAAGAAAAAAAGGAGAGGTTGGGAGCTTCAGTCACCTGCCAGCCTGAAAACGGCTCTCAGCCCCTCACCCAGACTGGCCAGGCACCCCAGTGGGGACCCCCACCCTGAAGGGGGTGCGACCAGCTACAGCCATCATCCCCTCATCCAGGCTGGCCAGGCACCCAAGCGGGACCCCCCCACCCTGATCCGGGACACCCTTCAGGACAAACCAGCCGGCCCCCACCTGTGCACCAGGCCTCTATCCTATATGTAAAAGGGTAATATGCAAACTGACCCTAACAGCAGAAGGACTGGGAATGACTGGTCACTATGACACACACTGACCACCAGTGGGCAGACGCTCAATGCAGGAGCTGCCCTCTAGTGGTCAGGGCGCTCTCACATGGGAGGAGCTCTGCTCAGCCACAAGCCAGGCTGATGGCTACCAGTACAGCAGTGGTGGTGGGAGCCTCTCCTGCCTCAGCAGCGCTAAGGATGTCCAACTACAGCTTAGGCCTGCTCCCCACTGGCAAGTGGACATCCCCTGAGGGCTGCCGGGCTGCCAGAGGGATGTCTGATTGCCATCTTAGGCCCAATCCCCTGGGGAGCGGGCCTAAGCCAGCAGGTGGTCATCCCCTGAGGGGTCCCAGACTGCGAGAGGGCACAGGCCGGGCTGAGGGGCCCCCCTCCCCCTCGAGTGCACAAATTTTTTGCACCGGGCCTCTAGTATATATATAAAAGCCCAGTGACCGTTATAGCAGAATGACCAGAACGACCGGTGGCTATGACATGCACTGTGGCAGCCAGCCATCCTGATCCGGGCCCGATCGCCCCAACACCCTGACCAGGACGGGCCAGACAGCCATCTGCCTTGGCTGGCAGAAATTTGGGGTCTGGGGACCTTGGAGGTGCTCTGTCTTCGGCAGCTGAGTGAGCAAAGCTCTCCTTTGGCAGAAGTGGACCCGGGATCAGGGCGCTGGAGTCAGGGATGGGGTGGGGAGGCTTTCCTGGTGGCCACAGCAGTCCCCGAGGGCCACACACAGCACCCAGGTGTCTGGCCCCTGTTGGAGCAGCAGCAGGAATAGGGGCCACAGGGCACAGGGGATGGTAGCACACAGGAGCCAGGAGGCGCGAGGCCGGACCTGGGCTCTTTCCCCACCCGCTAGGCCCAGCAGCACCAGCAGTTGGGCCATGTTGTGCAGCGAGGCGCTGGGCCACCAACCGGAGGGGAAGCAAGCCAGGAGGGCAAGGCCCCGCGCCAGCAGAGCCCGGAGTGGTGTGGGCGGGGCCGGAGCTGGAAACCCTGGCGAAGTCGGGGGGCTGAAGACCCACACCTTTTCAGCCTTGGCCTTGGAATTCTGCAGGCAACTAGTGTACTGGCTACCAGCGCGTTTGAGGTCAGCCCTGCTTCAAGAGAGAGGATGTGGCGGAAAGTGGCAAGGCCACAGGAAAGATAGGAAATGTTGTGGCCACCTTCAGGAAACACAGCTGCCATGGTCTTCAGTAACTATAAACAGTTAATCTTTGATCTCCGTTCTACAGAAGAGGAAGCTGAGACTCAAAGAAGGAAGCCTTCCACAACACCTCACCCACTTCTCAGACCTGACCCTGTGTAGCATTGTTTTCGTTGAAAGTAGAGGATCCAAAATGTTTTTAGACCTTTGCTATTTTAGGCAGGAAAGAATTTAGCACAGGGAATTGGTGTTTGGGAAATCATCGGAAAGCTGGAGGAGGGGGTATTAGGCTGGCCCCCCAGGAAAGATTCCCTGGCCAGTGGGAGGAGCTGCCCCCTCAGCCACAACTGAATTCTAGGACATTCTGGCACAGCTGTGACCCAGGGATCGAGAAATTGCTGCCCCCACAAGTGCCCTCCAGCTCCCACAAAACAGGTCACTGGGCACTGCCTCTGCCACAACTGAATTCTAGGACACTCTGGCACAGCTGTGACCCAGGGATCAGGAAACTGCTGTCCCTGCAAGTGCCCTCCAGCTCCCACAAAACAGGTCACTGGGCACTGCCTCTGCCACAACTGCCTGTGCACAGCCTGGATTCTGCTGCAGAAAACCTCCACATCTCTGCAGACATGATCACCAGCAGCAAACTGCCCAAACAGCGGGGAGATGCCTCTGCCCCACTTCTGCCTTCAAAATATTGTGCAAGCGCATCCAATAGGCAGAAATGAATTCATATCCAGAAACCTAGCTGTGAAGGAGTTTGGGCAATTTCAGACTTCCGTCTAGGAGTGAGATCTTGCTAATGTACCTCATATGCCTGGTATTGATAAAAATGGGGCTTGGCTGGTGGGGCTCAGTGGTTGAGCATAGATCTATGAACCAGGAGGTCATCATATGATTCCTGGTCAAATTTCGGGCTTGATCCTAAGTAGGGGCATGCAGGAGGCAGCTGATCAATGATTCTCATCATTGATGCTTCTATCTATCTCTCCCTCTACTTTCCTCTGAAATGAATAAACATTTTAAAAATGGGGTCATGCTGTATAGATATGTTATAACGAGTTTTTCACTTCATAGATCACTAATGTCTTTCCTGTTAAAACCATACTTAGAGAACATTATTTATTTATCATTCATTTGAATTGATCTCAGAGAGAAGAAGGGAGAGAGAGAGAGAAACATTGTTCCATTGTTTCCTGAACTCACTGGACTGGGTATTGAATCTGCAACCTGGGCATGTGCCCTGACTGGCAATCGATTCAGCACTTTCTGGTGTATGGGACGATTGCTATGCTGGTACCCTGACCCCAAATTCCAGCCTCCAGAACTGTGAGAAAAATACATTTCTGTTGTTTAAACCACGCAAATTTAAGATATTTTGTTATGGCTTTCTGAGCTTATTAATCCTATATAATAAAAACCCAGCAACCGAATGACAGAACGACTGGAATGACCAGAACAACTGCGGCCCCTCACCCCAGCCAGCCCTGCCCCCAATCGGCTCCCGTCGGGCAGGCCGACTGGACCCCACCAGTGCACGAATTCGTACACCGGGCCTCTAGTATGCTAATGACATGCTAAGGCCGCTCAACCGCTCGCTATGATGTACACTGACCACCAGGGGGCAGATGCTTCAACTGGTAGGTTAGCTTGCTGCTGGGGTCTGGCTGACTGGGACTGAGTGAGATGGGCTGGACATGCCCTGGAGCCCTTCTGTGGTCCCTCCCTGGCTGTCCAGCCTCCCACATTCCTCCCTGGCCCTGATCATGCACCAGTGGGGTCCCTCGGCCTGACCTGTACCCTCTCGCAATCCAGGACCCCTCGGGGGATGTCAGAGAGCTGGTTTCAGCCCAATCCCACAGGCCAGGCCGAGGGACCCCACTGGTACACGAATTCGTGCACTGGGCCTCTAGTAGCATATAAGTGATGAAAACCCACACAACTGTTAAAGTTTAAATAGTGGAGCTGTATCTCATGCTATAATATTCAGTGTAGTGTTGTGTTAGTAGTGTTTATGGTGCCCACTTGGGTACCGTCTCTTATAAGTGAAACTAATAATACAGTATGTTTTGTTTCACGTAGTCCACTTTTAGGCAGAATAATAATAGTCCCTCTAAAGATGTCCATTTCTTAACCCTGGAACCTTCAGATTGCAGCTATCCTATATGACGTGGCAAGGGGGAATTAAGATTGCCAATTAGCTAACCTTAAGAGAAGATGATCCTGGAGTCTCCAGGTGGGACCAGTGTCATCACAGGGGTCCTTTAAATGTGGAAGAAGGAGGTAATAGAGTCAGTGCCAGAGAGTTGTGATTTAACAGACTCACTTGGCCATTGCTGGCTTTGAGATATAAGAAAAGGACATGAGCCAAGGAATGTAGGCAGCCTTTGGAAACTGGATTATCCCCTAAAGACTCTATAAGGAACGAAGTTCTGCCTATACCTTGGTTCAGGCTTCTGACCTCTGGGAACTATAAGAATATGTTTGTGTTGCTTTAAGCCACTAAATTTGTGGTGATTTGATACAGGAGCCATAGGAGACTAATGCACCACTCTAGCCTTGGTTATGTTTTGTACACATAATCCGCTGTAGCCTTACATGAGATACCAGCCTTATTTAGGCTGTCTCAGTGGATCTCAACCAGAATCACTTGGGGAGCTTTAGAACCAAAGACTAGGAATCACTACAGAGATTGTGATTGGAGTGTGTCCCAGAGATAGGGACTACAAATTAGATTCTGTGCATCTTGATTGAAGAGATGAGCTGAACCAGTCATTTTCTCCCAGGAGGCTTGAACTAAGAAACCACACTGAATTTGCTAGTTTATTATGGAATCTCCTCCCGAAATCTCATCCAGCACTAAAGAAATCATGATGGCTGCCTGCAAGCCAAAGTTGTGGAGTGGGACAGAGCTTACTAGAAGATAGAGCAAATTGTTGAAGAAAGGCAAAATAATTTGCAGAGAGAAACTGGAGCTGAACATGAGAGAGACCACAGGGCCCAGCGAGGAGGAGACAGCAGCAGGTCCCTGGACCTGCAGGAGCTGGACGTTCAAGGAGGATGCTGGGGTGTCCTCAGAACTGATGCCCATTCTTCAAGTTCCTCAAGTGCATCTGTACTCACAACCCAGAGAGCCTTACACAGAGAGGAGCATGGTAATATGTATGCCAAGATGACTTTGGAAAACTAAGGTACTAAGTTTTTAATTGTTAGTAGAATAGCAAATCATTGATTAACATTTATTTATTTATTAGTGCTTATTCACCAGTACCCCTGTAGGTGCAACATACAGCAAATAAAATCAATTTGGTGCCTACTTAGAAGTTAAAAAAAACCCATATATTTGACATCAATATAGCCATAAAATAGGAAATATATGCAATTATTTTGACCTGCTACAACACTCGCACATAATAAATGACATCTATATTTTGGGTCAGTCTTTATTTTTTGTGTGTTTTTTTCCATTGAGTAGGTAAGAAGTGATATATATATATATATACACACACACACTTAGGAAGCTATATCATAAAAGTTCTGTCAGCACTAGAATTAGAGACAAGAGTCATAAGGGACCCCTCCCCACCAAAGGCAGAATTGCTGGAAATTCAAGCACTTTACCAGATGATGTTTGACCTAGAATATCAGAAATACTTCCTTATGGAATTTTAAATGTAATTATGAGTGCGGTTGTTTTTCATTTCTTCTTTCCCTAAATAGATTCCAACATAGCAGGTTTTAAACATAGAGTAATCCTTAAGAGTACAAGTTGGAGAGTCAGCCAAGTCTGAATGTTCAGTCTTGCCTTCGTTAAGCATCTCAGGTTTATCATTTCTATTTTTCCCATTTCATGAGTTTATAGGCTTATGGTAAAATGTTTTAAGTGGTTTATTTTCGATAGTTTTGATTTACACTTTTAAAGCAGATCATCTAAAAACTTTGAAGAAAGATTTTAAAGATTTTAATATTTTTCTAAAAATATCATATCAGGTACGTGGTGTGATTATCAGTAGCCTAAACTAGTATTCTTCCACAAAGCAGGCTCTTTTATAGGTGTGAACATTGTCTGCTTCAGTCTAAAACAGTGGAAAGTGAAACCACAGGTAAGGGGGGAGTACTACCACTTCTCCTCCTCCTCCTCTTTTTCCTTCTCCTCCTCCTCCTCCTCCTTCTCCTCCTCCTCCTCCATACACACACACACACACACACACACACACACACACACACACACAATGGAATATTATTAAGCAGCAAGAAAGAAGAAAATGCTGCCATTTGTGACATGGATGAATGTAGAGGATATTATGCTAAGTGAAATAAGCCAGACAGAAAAAGACAAACACTGTGTGATTTTATTTATATGTAGAATCTAAAAATAAAGTCATACTCATAGAAACAAATAGTAGAATGGTTATTACCAGAGGAGGAGTTATAGTGTAGGGTGGGAGGGTGGGAGATGCTGGTCAAGGGTAGAAGCCTTCAGTTATAAGATGAGTAAGATCTTGGAATCTAATGTATAGCAAGCTGACTATAATTTAAAATAATATGTTGTATAATGGAAAATTGTTAAGGGAATAGATTGTAAGTGTTCTTACAAAAAAAAACTATGTGAGGTGATGATGTGGTTATTTCTTTGTAAGATAAAAATAATGAGTCATTTTAAGAGGCTAACTTCTCTTTACAATTCTACACATTCAGTTAATGAGAAAAGAGATATACTTGGATGGGTGATGAGGATTTTCCATCTGGATAATTAATGAAGCCTGAGCTTAATGATTGCTCAGGCATTTGAGTGAGTATTTATAGGTAGATGTATTAATTAACTTGATTGTGGTAATCATTTCACAATTTATGCATGTAAAATCATCACATAGTATACTTTAAATATATGCAGTTTTGTCAGTTATACCTCAGTAAAGCTGGGGGAAACGTTATAGGACTATAGAACACTGTCTCTCACCCACACCTTCCCAACTCATTATTAAAGGCCACCATACCTTGGTCCTTTTACCCATGTCATGATTGGCTTTCAATAACAAAATGTAAAGGGCAAAAAACGCCACACAAAACACCACAGTATAAAGAGACAGAATAAGCATCAGAACCAGATTGAGTTGTGTCAGGGATGTTGGAATTATTAGCCCATGAATTTAAACTAGATATGATTAATATGCTAAGCTCTAATGAAAAAGTAGACAGCATTTAAGAACATATGGATGATATGAGCAGAGATATGGAAATTTTTAGAAAGAATAAAAAATACATTGAAGGAAAGAATGAACAAGGTCAACAACATATATGAAGAAATAGGGAATTTCAACAGCAAATGGAAACTATTAAGAAAAAAAAAGACTAGAACTAAAAAATATATTCTCAGGAATAATTCACTTGATGGCATAAAAGCAAACTGGACATAAGCAGAAGGGATTAGTAAGCTTGGAGACAAGTCAATAGGAATTATCCAAACTGATTCACAAGAGAAAATTAGTAAGAAAAAAATAGTATTCAAAATATGGGACAATATCAAATGGTCTAACACATATATAATTGAAGTTCCAGAAGAAGAGGAAAGGAGAGTAGTGCAGAAAAAATATGGATGAGAATTTTTGAATATTGATGATAGATATCGATTAAATGATCCAAGAAGTTCAACAAATTTCAGAACGTGTAAATTAAAGTAAGTCACATATAGTCACATCATCATAATATTGCTAAGTGAACAACAATTTTAAAAAGCTTTAAAGAAGCAAGAGAAAATAAATAGGGGAAAACATTGTTAAAAATGACAGCTGACTTAATCATCAGAAACAATGGAAACCAGGAGTCAGTGAATAAAGTGACAAAAGAAAAAAGTTGTCATTCTATAAACAGTGAAAATGCCCTTCAAAAATGAAAATGAAATAAAGACATTTTTATTCAGAGAAAATCTGAGGGAATTAGTTTTTGGCAGACCTGCACTACAAAAAAAAAAAAAAAGCTAAAAACAAATTATTTAGGCTGAAGGGAATGAAACCAGATGGTAGCTTGGATGTGTGAGAAGGAATAAAGATCACCAGAAAGATATTTAAAAGTCATATATTTATATCTCTGTTTAAATATTGACTGTTTACTGTATGAAATTAAAATATATTCAGTAAGGGCTCTAAGGGAAGAAGGAGATAAATGGAAATTTTACTGTTGAGTTTTACATTGTCTATGAAATACTATATTATTTGAAAGTACAATTTGATGAATTAAGAATGTATATTTTAATTTCCAGTAACCTCTAGGACAGTGATGGCGAACCAATGACACGCGTGTCATTTTTTTGGTTGATTTTTCTTTGTTAAATGGCATTTAAATATATAAAATAAATATCAAAAATATAAGTCTTTGTTTTACTATGGTTGCAAATATCAAAAAATTTCTATATGTGACATGGCACCAGAGTTAAGTTAGGGTTTTTCAAAATGCTGACATGCCGAGCTCAAAAGGTTCGCCATCACTGCTCTAGGATAATACATAGAGGAGATAAAATGGAATTCTAAGATAATTATTTGATTATCCCAGATAAAAGGCAGGAAAAGAACAGAAGAACAAGGAACAGAAAAGAAAAATAGAAAACTAATACCCAAATGATAGAATTAAACTCACTGTATCAATAATTGCAATAAACATTTTAAACTTTCTACTTAAAAGGCAGAACTTATTAGTATAAGTAAAACAGCAAGGTTAACATACATGCATTTTTAAGGATGAAGACAATGATTTAAAGAAAATACTTGTATGCATGCATATAAGGATAACCAATGGACACAGACACTGGGGGAGGGGGCTGAGGGCATGTGCCTGGGGGTAGGGGAGGAGGTCAGTGGAGGAAAAAGGAGACATATGTACTACCATTTGTAATACTTTAAACAATAAGGAAATAAAGAAAATACTAAAAATATATACCATGTAAACATAGAACATAAGAAAGCTTATGTAGATATATTAATGTCAAATAGAGTATAAAAGAGATAAATAAGAACATTCCATAGTGATAAAAGAGATGTATCAAAAACACACCATCTTAAATGTATATGTACCTAATAAGTGAGCTCCAAAGTACATAGAATAAAAATAGAAATAAAGGGAAAAATTAAAAAAGTACACAGAATCATAGTATGAGATTTTAACACAATCCTCTCAGTAATTGATGGAACAAAATAGACAGAAAATCTTTAAGGATATAGAAGGTTTGAACCACATTACCAACCCAGTGTGACTTAATTGCCCTTTGTAGAACACAAAACTCCCACACATTTTCTTAATGTCTAAAAGGAACATATGCTTGGCCCTATAGTGATCCATTTGAAAAGATCTATATCATAAAGAATGTAATTAGAATGAGATAATAATTATAACCATTTTAGATAATTCTCACATATTGGAAAATGAAGCAAAAATAATCTTTGAATCAAAGAAGCAATAAAGGAAATTAGAAACTATGTCTGACTGTGTGGTAATGAATACACAAAATACCAATATGTTTGTGGAATTTGGTTTCAGAAGTGCTTAGAGGGAAATTTGTAGCTTTAAATGCTTACATTAGAAAAGAAGAAAGTTTTACAATTACAAGCATATTCCTCAGTTGAGCCCTCAGTGTTGCTCAGAAGTCCTGCTGTAATTTCTGTATTAATTGGTTTTCCTGCCTATATCTTATCCTCCCTTTCCACCTCAAACTTCCTACCACTGATGAACTTGCTAATCTCATTTCACTGGAAAATAAAAGTAGTCAGAGAACAAAACATCCCCCTTCTGCCAAATCTGATATGCGCCTGCACTATGTGTCCTCCTCATTCTCCCTTAAAGTGGTGTATGTGCATGTTTCTATGTAAAGCATGGAACCCCTCACCCTCATGTTCATCCATTTACCTTCTCTCCTCTGCACCATCTGTTCCCCCTGTCTACATCATCCTATAAATAGGAATATATTGAGGAATCTTCCAACTAAATGAACCTGAGATCAGTCTTTACCTATGCACCCATTTCTTGCTCCCCTTCACAGCAAGATTCCTTAAGAACCATTCATATCTCAACTGCCCTCACTTCCTTCATTAAAGTTTTGTCCCATCCACTCTTGAAACTGCTTGCTAATGTTATCAGTGACGTTTCTGTCCATGTTGCCAAGTCCAGTGCTCATTCTCTGTCTTGTGACTTGATCCATTGGCAGCATGTGACTCCGTTGATAACTTCCTTCTGGAGAAACTTTCTTACCTGGTTTCCGTGCCAGTACACTTGATGTTTCTCCCACTTCAGGCGCTTTTTTATTAGTCTCTTTGATGGTCTTCCCAACCTCTGTATGCTGGAGTGCTCCAGGGCTGGGTCATTAACCGTCTTCACTGCCTATTCCCATTCACTAGGCAATCTCATCTGGTCTGTGGCTTGAAATACTATCTTTACATGAAGACATCCAAATTTATGTCCTCAGTTCAGACCTCTCCCCTAGATTTCAAACTTGTATTGGTGGGTCTCTTCATTTGGACTTCTAATGGGCATCTCAACTCAGCATGTCTAATATAGAATTAATGATTCCTTTCTTCTATATTTCCCCCCATCTGTTAGTAAATGCAAATTCCACTCTTGCAGTGCTTTTGATTTGCCTCTTCTTCCTCTCATACCAGACATCTTCAGCAGCCTCCTATTTGACCTCCCTGCTTCTCTCTAGTCACCCACCCCTAAAGGGAAGGGTGTTTATTTCTCCGTCTTTTGCTACCACTTTCCCTCTACTCACAGGGCTCTAGCCATATTGGCCTCCTCGATGCTGCTCTCACATCCCGAGCGTGTTTCTGCATTCTGCCCGGAAGGTTCCTCCCCCAGACATCCATATAGATCTATCACCTTAGGTGGCCTTTAGTGACCACCTAAATACCACCCACCTCCACCACTGTCTATTCCTTTACCATCTATTCTCTTCATAACACTTATCTTCATGTGACATATTGTCTGTCTGATATAAGGTTTGTGGCTATGTTCACTACTATATATCTTTTTTTAAAATTGATTTTAGAGAGAGGGGAAGGGAGAGGTAGAAAGAGATAGAAACATCAATGAAGAGAAACGTCGATTGGCTGCCTCCTGCACTCCCCCCATTGGGATCAAGCCCATAACCCAGGCATGTGCTCTGACTGGGAATCCTACCTGCTACCTGCTCAACCAACTGAGCCACATTGGCCAGGCAATGCTGTGTATCTTTAAGTGCCTGGTACACAGTGCTTAATAAGTAAACAAAGTATTTGCTGAATAAACTGACAGCAAATACTTAATAATTGACATCTGTTATCTTAGTTTTTATAAAATGCTTAGAAAGAATATTGTAAAGAGTATATCAAAAAGTTCACTGTAGTTAACTATGGGTGACATTTCTTTTTATTTTCCTTAATTTTCTACATGAGCATATATTACATTTATACTCAGACATTTCAAAGAATCAGGGTATATCCAGGGGTGGGCAAACTTTTTGACTCGAGGGCCACAATGGGTTCTTAAACTGGACCGGAGGGCCGGAACAAAAGCATGGATGGAGTGTTTGTGTGAACTAATATAAATTCAAAGTAAACATCATTACATAAAAGGGAACGGTCTTTTTTTTTTTTTTAGTTTTATTCATTTCAAACGGGCCGGATCCGGCCCGCGGGCCGTAGTTTGCCCACGGCTGGTATATACTATGTTTTGTTTTTTGGTTTTGTTTGTTGTTTTTTTACTTTTCACAGACTTATAAACACAACAAAGATCAAAATGTTAACAGTAGATGTTTTAGATTGGACTTCAGGCCATTTTTTATTGTTTATTTCTGTGTTTTCTATATGTCTTATAATAAGCATGGATTGCTTTCATAGTAGAAAAAATACTTTAAAAAGAAAAAAAGCTTGAATAAGGGACTCACACAGACTGAAAGTGAAGGGATGGAAAAATATCTTTCAGGCAAATGGAAATGAAAAAAAGGCTGGGGTAGCAATACTTATATCGGACAAAATAGACCTCAAAGTGAAGGCCATAACAAGAGATAAGGAAGGCCACTTCATAATACTACAGGGATCAATACAACAAGAGGACATAACCCTGATAAACATATATGCACCCAATGCAGGAGCACCCAAATACATAAAAAAACTCCTGGAAGATATCAAGGGAGAGATCGACAACAATACAATCATAGTAGGGGACTTTAATGCATCACTGACATCACTGGATAAATCCTCTAGACAAACAATCAGCAAAGAAACAGCAATCCTAAATGACTCACTAGATCAGACGGACTTAATTGACATCTTCAGAACATTTCACCCCACAGCCACAGAATATACGTTCTTCTCAAGTGCTCATGGGACATTTTTCAAAAATAGACCACATATTGGGTCACAAACAAAGTCTCCCCAAATTCAAGAAGATTGAAATCATACCAAGCATCTTAGACCACAATGGTATAATATTAGAAATAAACTACAATAAAAACAACCCAAAATACTCAAACACTTGGAAGCTGAATAGCATGTTATTAAATATTGATTGGGTTACCAATGAGATCAAAGAAGAAATTAAAAACATCCTGGAAACTAATGACAATGAAAACACAACAATCCAAAACCTATGGGACACAATGAAAGCAGTCCTGAGAGGGAAGTTTATAGCTCTACAGGCCTATCTCAAAAAACAAGAAAAAATGGTAGTAAATCATCTAACTCTACATCTCAAAGAACTAGAAAGAGAGCAACAAGAAAAGCCCAGAGTGAGCAGAAGGAAGGAGATAATAAAGATTAGAGCAGAAATAAATGACAGAAATAAATGACAGAGACCAAAAAAAAAAAAAACAATACAGAAAATCAATGAAACCAAGAGCTGGTTCTTTGAAAGGATAAACAAGATTGATGAACCTCTAGCCAGGCTCACCAAGAAGCAAAGAGAGAGGACACAAATAAACAAAATCAGAAATGATAGAGGCGAAATAACAACAGACCCCACAGAAATACAAATGATTGTTAAAAAATACTATGGACAACTCTACTCCAACAAACTAGACAACCTGGAGGAAATGGACATATTCCTAGAAAAATACAACATTCCAAAACTCAATCAGGAAGAATCTAAAAATCTCAATAGGCCAATAACTATGGAAGAAATTGAAGCAGTCATCAAAAAGCTTCCAGCAAACAAAAGCCCAGGACCGGACGGCTTCACGGGGGAGTTTTACCAAACATTCAAGGAAGAACTAAAACCTATCCTCCTCAGACTACTACAAAAAATTCAAGGGAAAGGAACACTTCCAAGCTCATTCTATGAAGCCAGCATCACCCTAATACCAAAACCAGGTAAAGACAACACAATGAAAGAGAATTACAGGCCAATATCCCTCATGAACATAGATGCCAAAATCCTCAACAAAATCTTAGCAAATCGGATCTAGCAGTACATCAGAAAGATCATACACCATGACCAAGTAGGATTTATCCCAGGGATGCAAGGATGGTACAATATACGCAAATCAATAAACGTGATACATCACATAAACAAATTGAAAGAAAAAAACCACATGGTCATATCAATTGATGCAGAAAAAGCATTTGACAAAATCCAACAGCATGGACGGAACTGGAGAGCATTATGCTAAGTGAAATAAGCCAGTCAATGAAGGAAAAATACCACATGATCTCACTCATTTATGGATAATAAAGACCATTATAAACTTATGAACAAAAATAGATACAGAGGCAGAGCAACCTCGAACAGACTGTCAAACTACAGCGGGAAGGCCGGGGAGGGTTTCGGGGCGGGAGGGGGGGTGGTAAGAGATCAACCGAAGGACTTGTATGCCTGCATATAAGCATAACCAATGGACATAAGACACTGGGGGGTAGGGGAGGCCAGGGGATTGTCAAGGGCTGGAAAAAAAGGAGACATATGTAATACTCTTTGTAATACTTTAAGCAATAAAACAATTTTTAAAAAAAGAAAACCTTAGGGCTCACTAATTATGACTTGTTTGATTATTTTATGGAATTCAGTAGCAACTGGACTTTATTATAGGTACTGTAAAAAGTCTCTTTTTTAACTTTTTTTGACATAGTATCTCTCTTACAAAAAGCTGAAGAACAATACAAAGAATTCTCATAAACTTTCACTTACATATTATTTTACCACATCTTTTCCCTCAGAGACTTCTCTTTTTCTCCTGCCTTTCTTTCTCCTCCATCTCAACATATGTGTATATATGTATACATACACATATATGTACCTGTTAATATATCTCCTTTAATCTGGAACAGCTCTCAGTCTTTCTTTAACTTTTGTGACTTGACATTTTTAAAGGGAAATGGCTGTTATTTTTTGTGGATTGTCCCTTGTTTTGTATCTTCTGATGCTTCCTCACGATTAGATACAGGATATTGGCAGGACTATGTATGGCAGAGTGATGAGACATGTCCTCAGTGCATTTTATGAGGAAGCATGGATTATCTGTTTGTCCCATGAGTGTCCACGTTACCTTTGATCCTTGATTAACATTTTGTCCATAGGATTTTCTAATGTAAAGGTCCCCCTATCCCTGTCCATATATAATTGAGTATCTTACAGGGAGATACGTTATGACAGTAATATCCTGTCCCCATCCCACTTCTCCTCACTAGTCTCAGCATCTATTGATGATTTTTGCTCAAAACTATTACTATAGTAGTTGAGAATGATGATTTTGATCATTCCATAATTTCTCCTACATTTATTAGTTGGAATTCTGCTGTAAGTGTTTGCAATTCTTTCCCTATTCATTCATTTGTTTATTTGTATCAATTTGGACTCATAGATTCTTATTTATTGTCTGGGTTATAATCCATTGTCTTTATTATTTATTTTGATGCTCACATTTTCCCACGTTTGGCCAGTCGGAGCCCTTTTAGGCTGGCTTCTGCGTCCTTCTGCCATGTCCCTACCAATCTCTGAGTACTTCTTTACTTTTTAAAGAAAAGTACAGCAAGATATTCTAAGTTTATCTAGTACTTTTTCACCCTTAGCCTCATATCCAGTCATTTTCCCAAGAATCCTACTTCTTTTTAGTGGAAAATGAGAAGCCAGAATCTTGACAAACCAATATCTAGGTGTTAGATATGTGTATTAAATTTCTGAAGGACTTTGTCATGAATGGTTTCTTGTTCCACAGAAAGGACTCATAACAAACATACTGGTTGTTTTCAATGAACCTTCCCTTTAAATGCAATTGAAAATCCATGCAGAATTTTTATACTTCTCAACCTGACATACTTGGGCACAAGTTCATAATGGGCCTGACAATTATATAAGAAGATTCTTGGTCAGCAAAAAAATGAATGAATTGCACTTACCTCAGTGTGGTCTTCAATTATTTTAGTTTAGCTATTAATGAACGTGCCATTGAAAGAATGATTAAAATCAAGCTTTTCAAATAAGTTGTTTGTAAAACTGAACACTGTAATTGCAACACTTTATTCTTGTTCAGCAGTAATTATAGTTCCTTAAATATTCTTCTCTTTAGTCACTTGTCAGCTTTCAGCAGCTGGCAAAAGATTAAATATTAAAGTATTTAATTTCTCTGTGTGTGCTGTTGTTTTTTCTTTTATAAATTGAGAACTTCCAATGGGACTATAGTATCAATTGCACATATATATATATACATATACATGTAATTTTTTTTTCAAATAGGGTTAAGCACTGAAGGTAGAAGGGACTTGTTATGTATGTACCCTTTTCAACTTATAGTGTCTCCCAGGGTGTGGTTCTTAACCATACTTGCTGTGCTTTGAAGATACTAGTGTAACTTTTGCAAGAGACTGTTGTATACTCCCACATTCCTGGTGACATATACTGTCCCTATTAATTAGATTTCTGCATAGCTAGAAAGGAATGGGATTTTTTTGGAGTTGTACCAAATAACTTTTTAAATATATTTTTATTGATTTTAGAGAGGAAAGGAGAGCGAGAGATAGAGAGAGGGAGAGAGAGAGAGAGAGACATCAATGATGAGAGAGAATCATTGACTGGCTGCCTCCTGCATGCCCCCTACTGGGGATCGAGCCTGTAACCCAGGTATGTGCCCTTGATCGGAATCAAACCCGGGATCCTTCAGTACACAGGCTGACGCTATCCACTGAGCCAAATCAGCTAGGCTGTAATAACTTTAAAGCTATAAATGATCAACTAGAAAAACAAAAGTTAGTTGGTTACATTTTAACTATGTCTGACATTCAAAACAAACTATGGACAGACTTGGATATAAAGCATTTGAAAAATGGTGTTTGCTCCAGGTCATCCAGCTCAATGGGCAGGCATTTCCCCAGTGGGCTTCATAAGACAGTGGTTCTGAAAGATGTTACTAGGTGTTTCCAGGCCCAGTCAGTTTGAAAACGTTATATGCTAGCTGCTTCTCTTGCAGATTCTTAACACACATTAGCAACATATTAAGGCTTTTGAGATGCCCCAAGGCATAGAAACATGTTAAATCTTTGTAGCCCAGCATTTCCCAAACTTGTGCAGGGGAGTATTTATTGGTTGTGTACTTATTAACAACTGGTATAGACCCTGTGTGTTTTATTCAAGAAATACAGGGCACTGGCTCAGCACAATGCAGAGATAAGAGATATAGCTCATATTTTCAAAGAACTTCTATAAATAGACAAGATTAGAGTTCTGTGATGAGTCCTGTGATTGAGGTATGCTTAGGGTATTGTGAGAACACAGAGAGGGGCATCTGATCTTGCTCACCCTAATCTTCATCCTGAAGAATTGACTTTAGTGCATTTTTATTCATTTATTCCAAAATGTTGGGAGCACCTTCTCTAAGTCGGGCATACACCACACCTTAGGGATTGGTACAGCAATGCACAGAACAGAGGAGAGCTCTTATTCCCTTGGGTCCTATAGTCTAGTGGAAGGAGATAGGCAGGAAACAAGATGAATAAGTATAAGTGATGGTAAGTGCAAAGGAGAAAATTAGAGCAGGGAAGGGATAGGGGTGTGTGTGTGTGTGTGTGTGTGTGTGTGTGTGTGTGTAGGTGAGGTGAGGTGAGGTGGTTGCCATTTAGCTACGGTTGCTAGAGAAAGTCTCACTAAGTCTCACTTAGATAGGTTTGGGTAGACCCAGATGAGGTGAGGGAGCAAACCATGTGATTCTCTGGAACCAAAATGATCCAGGAGATGATGATGTGTCAGTGTGGGTCATCAATTATAACAAATGTTCCACTTTAGTGCTGGATGTTGGGGGAAGCTGTGCATGTTTGCTGTGAACCTAAAACTGTTCTTAAAAAGAAAGTTTATCTTTAAAAAGTGGCATCTCTGTCAGAGGAGATGGGATGCAGATGTGCCTGGCACACTCAGACTAGATGTTTGTTGAATGACTACAGGAATGGTGTTAGGATCTGGAAATTTAACATAGACAGATTTTTTTCTTGCCTGTCAGATTTTCAGAAATGTATTAATTACACTTTGAGGAAAGTAGTTGTGTCTAGCACTCACAAGAATGTAGAAGTGATCCATACAGAAAAATTTAACTCAGAGTACAAAATACTGATTATTTGAGAGTTCCAGAGTCAGCACTATATACTTAGATTTTAAATATGAATTAGAACAATTTAATGCCATTTGAAAGTGTTAGGTGCAATGTAAGATACCTAACTTTCTAATTGTGAATAAGATAACATCCTAAATTTAGAAACCAACATGACTTATTGAATTATCCTTGGAAGTAAAAGGAAAGTTTAGGTACTGAGATTCTATTTATACATAAAGCATGCAAAATCAGAGTAATTTTTTCAAAAGTTTAATTTAATGGGAAACAACTTGCGTGATAGCTCATGTAGCAATTAAATAAAAATTCTATATTATCTGCAGTATTTTAAAGTTCTTACAACTTTGGGTCAGTTTCAGATATGTGTGAACAGCCCTAATAAATTTTCAAAACTTCTAAAGACCCTTGACTGTGACACTCTATTTTTATAATCATTTGCACAAAATCCCCTGTGTTAACAGTAATCGGCAGTGTGAGAATGTGTGAAGGCCGCCTCAGCAGTTCTTAACAGATGGCTCTCTCCATTCATTTTCTCCTACAGGCAAACATGCTGAAGACATATTTGGTGAGTTGTTTAATGAGGCTAACAACTTTTACATCAGAGCAAATTCTCTTCAAGACAGAATTGATCGCCTTGCTGTCAAAGTTACCCAGCTGGATTCAACAGTGGAAGAGGGTATGTAATTGCACAAAAGCAATGAGCTAGCAGTGATCTTGACAACACAGTAGTAATTAATTGCAGGGCAATTACTGCTTTTTCCTTGGGGTACTATGCTGATATTTCATCTTGTCTCTTTCTAGAAGAATAGTGAGGGGGGACAACCCATGACTTTGTGTTAATTAGCAACTAAAAGATTCACTTCAGCCTGGCTGTGTGGCTCAGTGGCTGAGCTTCAACCTATGAACCAGGAGGTCACAGTTCGATTCCCACTCAGGGCATGTGCCCAGGTTGCGGGCTCGTTCCCCAATGTGGGCATGTTGGAGGCAGCTGATCAATGATTCTCATTATTGATGTTTCTGTCTCTCCTCCTTTCCTCTCTGAAATCAATAAAAATTTATTTTAGCCCTAACTGGTTTGACTCGGTGGATAGAGCATTGGCCTGTGAATTGAGGGTCCCAGGTTCGATTCCAGTCAAGGGCATGTACCTTGGTTGTGGGCACATCCCCAGTAGGAGGTGTGCAGTAGGCAGCTGATCGATGTTTCTCTCCCATCGATATTTCTAACTCTCTATCCCTCTCCCTTCCTCACTGTAAAAAATCAATAAAATATATTTTAAATAATTATTTTAAAAAGATTCATATTCATATCATATCTCATATGCTATACGCTCTTTTTTTTAAAAAAAATTTACCCATTTAGTATTTGTTTTAAAGGATTTTTTTGAATGCATTCAGTATTAGAAGTCCTAATTTAGGCTATTAGTAGTTCTTTTAAAGATACTTTCTTACCTAAAAATTACAGAATCAATCCAAAGATATGGTCCAACTAAGAGAGCAGGTTATACATACAGAGTGTGCAAGTGAAGGCTTCTACCCCATATTCTTGTTAGGGTTGATGCCTTTAAATGATCTTGGTGGTTTAACTTCTTAGAAATAGCATTTACTGAAAACCTTCAGACTGTGGGGTCTTAAAATAATGTTCATATTGGCAAGCACTGTATAGTTCACTGTAATCAGCTTGATGATGCACCCTGAAATTGTGGCAGTTTCAACAGAAAACTCAATTCCTTTTTTAAAATTTCACTTTCAATATCTTTTGAGTGAAGGATTGAGATTAGACTGGGGGGAAAATCTGTAAAAAGGTATAAGAAATGCCATTTCATGTTTACTTTGAGAAAAATGTTCAGCTTAAAAATTATTTTACCTTCATATAATGGTAGTTATAGTTGCTCTTATTGCATTAAAATAATCATAGCATCTGATTTTTCTACTAGACGTATAATAGTAGTATTAGTAAAAAGTGAAGGTTTTTTTTTAAATGTGGTTATTTGTAGAAATCATCCCTAATTTAAAAATGTCTTTTTTAAAGGTCAGAATTAAATTAGTGAATTAGAAATTTAACAAAAATGTAGAACATTTAAATTTTAATGTCTTAAATTTAAATCTTACTGACTTTTCCAACAAAAATAGTGGAGCTTTTTAATTTGATTTTTAAAATTAATCTTTTATGTAAAAAACTAAAATTTTAATACCTGTTGGTTTATTCAGAGAAGGAATTTTTAACATCTTAAATCAATCATTCATTTTTCAGATTGCTACCAAATTGATTTTTAAATATTTATCTTTCTTCAGGTTTCTGGATTTTTGTTTGTTTGTTTTTGTTTTTTGTTTACAATGGAAAGTCTTGTGATAAACCTTACACTGGAAAAAGTTAACTTGTGGATTAAATTTTATGAGATTTTACAGTATATCTGAGTTTTAGCTCCATTGGTCAAGTGGGTTAATGGACCAGTTTGCCCACCTCTGAAAACTTGTGTCAAAGTCAGATGAGTTAGTACATGAGATATAAAGTTGTAAAAACATAAGAAGTAAGTAAGCATAATCAGTCCTGATTTTCTTACTCCTTAGTATAGTTTTGTATCATGTACTTAATTTCTAGAATATTTAAATTTTAATGTCTTAAATTTAAATCTTACTGTTGAAAGCTTTGCTGTCTCTCTTTAATGATAGTGTCAGAAAAAAAGTAATGCCTTTTTTTTACAGTTTTTAAATTTTCTGCAGAAATCTTTCCTACATGTATTATAAGTAAAGTAGAGGCCTGGTGCACAAAATTCATGCATGCGGGGGGGGGGGGGGGGGGTGCCCTCAGACCAGCCTGCACCCTCTCCAATCCGGGACCCCTTGGGGGATGTCCGACTGCCGAAACTGGCAGTCGGACATCCCTCTCACAATCCAGGACGCTGGCTCCTAACTGCTCACCTGCCTGCCTGCCTGCTCGCCGCTAACTGGCCCCCAGCCAGCCTGATCACCCCTAACTGCCTCTTTCTGCCGACCTGATCACCCCTAACTGCCCCCCATGCCGGACTGGTCACCCCCAACTGCCCACCCCGCCAACCTGGTCGCCCCTAACTGCCCCACCCGGCCAGCCTGGTTGCCCCTAACTGCCCTCCTGCCAGCCTGGTTGTCCCCAACTGCCCCCCTCCCCCCATCCGTCAGACTGGCGCCCCTCACTGGCCGCCCCCCCCCCCCGCCGGCCTGGTTGCCCCCAACTGTTCCCCTGCTGGCCTGATCACTCCTCACTGCCCCCCTCTGCCAGCCTGGTCACCCCTCACTGCCTCCCCTGCCGGCCTGATCACCCCATGCAGCCTGCTGTTCAGTTGTTTGGTCATCCCTCACTGGCAACCCTGCCAGCCTGTTCGCCCCACGCAGCCTGCTTGTTCAGTCGTTTGGTTGTCCCTCACTAACCCCCCTGCTGTCCTAGTCGCCCCACGCAGCCTGCTTGTTCAGTTGTTTGGCTGTCCCTCACTAACCCCCCTGCTGTCCTAGTCGCCCCACGCAGCCTGCTTGTTCAGTCGTTTGGTTGTCCCTCACTAACCCCCCTGCTGTCCTAGTCGCCCCACGCAGCCTGCTTGTTCAGTTGTTTGGTCGTCCCTCACTAACCCCCCTGCCGGCCTTGTCACCCCACTCAGCCTGTTCAGTTGTCCATTTGGTTGTTTCGGATGTGACAGCCCCTGGCTCTTTATATATATGTACATGGTATTAAGTGTTCGAATGCCTCCCCCCAGGATGCCCAGATCTATGTATTTACATGACTGTTAATACTTATAACTTTATTTCTGTGTGATTTCCAATAAGTCCTATTTAAATGAATAACAATGCTATAATATTAGGTTCCATGGAGTAATTAGATCGCTACAAAAGAAGAGACATGCCTTCACAGAGGTCACTGTGAGTTATGAGAGGGAAGGAACTCACATGCTACTTTAGCATGTCTTTAAATGAAAACAACAACCACATTATTTGATTTTTCTAGGAGATGTTTATGATTGTGACTCAAATTGTACTTATTTGTAAACAGTTAAACTATCTTGATGTTACTCAACTTGGGGACTTTTCTCTAAATAGTGTCACTGCAGGATATCAACATGAAAAAAGCTTTCAAAAGTTCCACAGTCCAAGACCAGCAGGTGGTTTCGAAGAACAGCATTCCTAACCCTGTCGCTGACATCTACAACCAGAGTGATAAACCACCTCCTCTGAACATTCTGACACCGTACAGGTATGGCGTCAGGTGTTCCCGGGGCCTTGTCAGTATCGATAAGTCGAAAGAGGGTGACAGTGCTGTGAAAGTATCTTTCAAACTTTGAAGATAAGAACTGCAGTATTACAATGAATGAAATTAGTCATTGGTACAGTATTGTTAAAGTGTTAATATTTCAAAATATAGATAAACTTATCAAGAAAAGTGTGAGTTCTAATTTTAGCTTTTAAATGTAGACATAAGTGAAAGTGAACACATTACATAACAGTACTGTGTGTATTTATGTTGTTCCTCAGATTCAAAGTCACTCTTAAAGGGACTGCATAATCAGTTAGAATGCAGCAAAATAGCCGTCTCAGCATGTCAGCCCTGCAGAGACATTTGTTATTTAATTTAGAAAAATGTATTCTGCAGCATTTGGGGTTTTCAGGAGTGAAAATATAGTCAACAAATTAACTTTCTGTTATTGTAAAATGGTAGGACACATTATCAGGACCAGACTTCCAAGAAAAAGAATGAAAAATAAATGTGCAAAAAATTAACATTAAGAAGCTATGCTTTTTACAACACCTGTGCTACCTCCCATCACATCAGTGCTTTCTTTCCACATCTCCTGTCACTTCCTTGTCTGTCTCCCTTTTTCATATGCTTTCTCATTGCACATCAAGTTCCTCTCCCATCTTTTTACCTTCTGTGGAGCTCATTCCTTCAGCCTCTGATGAGCAGATGGTGGTGGGGGGTGGCCCTCACTGCCCCAGGATTAGCCCTGTGGGTGATAGTCCTACGCGGGCCTTTCAGATTTCACTGAGTTTTTAGCTTCTTTTTACTGCCTTCGTAGGCCATTGGTCCTCAGGGCTGCCCAGAGTTTTTCTTGGTCTGAATTCCTGTACCTTCTCATGGTCCAAGAGTCCCAGTTTGGACCTATAGCTCTGTTGGCAAAGCAGCAGTTCCCACGACATCCCTTTCTTTCAGGAAGGGGAGAAAGGTTCTCTCAAAAAAAAATGTGAGAGCCCATGGAAACACTGATGGGAGAGGAGCAAGATGCCACATTTTTCTAAGGAACAAGGATACTTTTCTGGAGGCTTTAGCACACTTATTTAAAATTAATGATATATGTAAATAGTGGTATTGTAAGCTGAAGTTTTAACTTGTAATTGTGCTTGTGCTCAACTAACCACTTGCACTTATATGTGAATAATTAGGATCAAGATGAAATATTTGTGATGATCTAAAAATTTTAATTGCATAAAAAACAAATTGATATATATATATATATATATATATATATATATATATTCTATGTGTGTATTCAGTTTTATGGAAAATAAAAATCTCCATGACTTTTTAATAGTGTGTTTAAGAATAGCAGCACCAATTCAAATCTACTTTATAAAAATTTTTAAATTTAATTTTTCATGTCCACTTCTCCTCCTCCTCCCCTTCCCTATAATCACCACACTATAGTCCAGCGGTTCTCAACCTGTGAGTCGTGAACAATGAAAATACATCCTGCATATCAGATATTTACATAATGATTCATAACAGTAGCAAAATTACAGTTATGAAGTAGCAACGAAAATAATTTTATGGTTGGGGGTCACCACAACATGAGGAACTGTATTAAAGGGTCGCGGCATTAGGAAGGTTGAGAACCACTGCTTAGTCCATGTCCCTGAATTCTCTGTTTTCTTTTTTGCTCAGTACAGTAATATTTGGGGTATGTAAAGCACAAACTTTGCATTTGAGCTTAAGTATGACACTGTCCTAACACAGTTAATATATGAGAAATACAATGTGACTGAAAAAATCAAATGTTTAGTTCTATGAACATAGGACATTTCTGCTTATATTTTTATGTCAAGGTTAATATTTGTTTACTTATGTGAGTTTCTGACCTCATTTAAGTATTAGCTTCATTCTTTTAAAATGTGAATTTATTGTACATCTTAAATTTTGCAGCAAGTTCATGCTCAAATTTTCTATATTGTTATCTATATTGAAGGTCTAGTAGGGAAACATGTTTTTCACAATAATGTTTTTAATGAAATCTCTTACTGCACATTGCTTATCAGTTAGAAATTTGGAAAAGAAAGGATTGTAAGTAGTCTGAGGTTAAAGTATAGAGTACAGTGCACTGGTTTTTTAGTGGTTTTCAGAGAGGGGCCAGAATAGCCCTCAGAGGAACGAGACCTTTTTCATTTGATGAGGAGATTACAGGACATGGCAGAGCAGGAGGTGCAAGGACAGACGGCTTTGCCCCTTGAATAATTCACTTAGCTTTCTTTGACTATTTGGGCATAAACTCTTTCCTATACTTATTTCACTAATTTTTGCTTCCTCTCCGTGCCTTAAATGACTTAGTGAAATACTGATATGAAATGTGTTTTTCTTCCTCTTGAAGGTAATCTATAGGCCAGACACTTTTAAAGCATTGATAGACTAGAGTATTTACTTCATACCATGATTAGTTTTAGATTTCTTATTGATTTATATTATACTTTGAAAACATGTTGGCTGCATTATTTTAATGAATAACTTATACAAAGACTTGAAATATTCTCTCTAGACCATAGTAATAAGGGCAGTGCTTGAAAATGAAATGACTACAAGTGATTTTTCTTTGTTGGTTACTTCCACTTTAAAAATATTTCATTACTGTTTTTCTTAGTCACATTTACACACTATGAGTGTTTTTCTTTTTTCCTACGTGAATTTTTAGATATTGGGCAAAACTGATTGAGCAAAGGGGACAAAGTACTTAATAATCTTTATCCTCATAACATCGACACTCCAGAGTAAAAGTAAATGTGTGTGTGTGTAAAGAATCCATCTGTTTCTGTGTATATAGCCCCCTGTTGGAATAAACAGAACATTTCCTAAAGTAATTGAGGTATTGAATATTACTGTTTCTGAGCCATATTGTGATTTTTAGGAACACTTTTCTATATTTAAATCTAAATTTGCAAGAGTACTTTTTACCTAATTATTCTAGAAAAACTTTATGTTCTTAAATATTTACACTTTTTTTTAAGTAAGGAAATCTGAGAAACTTAATAATGTATAGGACAGTTAAAATGCCCCCTGCAGATGCTATAATCTCATGAGTTAAAAGTGAATTAGGTTTGGCTCGTTGAAAAGAGTGTTGGCCCACAGACTGAAGGGTCCCAGGTTCAATTCCGGTTAAGGGCACATACCTAGGTTGCAGGCTCCATTCCCAGCCCTGGTTGGAGCATGTGCAGGAGGAAACCAGTCAATGTGTTTCTCTCACATCGATGTTTCTCTCTCTCTCAAAAAAAAAGTGAATTATGTTATTCCCATATGAAGATATCTAACAGTCTTTCCTCCTCCCCCCCCCCGCCCCCGACTTGTAATATCTTGATTTATAGAGATGATAAAAAGGATGGGCTGAAGTTCTATACTGATCCTTCCTATTTCTTTGACCTCTGGAAAGAAAAAATGCTACAGGACACAGAAGACAAAAGGAAAGAGAAAAGGCGTCAAAAGGTAAATAATTCCATTAGGGGAACTGTGCATATAAATGTGTAAATGGATTCTTGTTTGGAAAGAAATAAGTAAATTCTTTACTTGAATGGTTGAGATGTTGGCTTTAGTGATGAAGGTTTTTTAGAGATTGTAGTTTATACAGGAAGATACAGATAAGTCCGTCTAACACAGTAATACTATTTTTCTGTAAATACTCTTGATTTGTTCTCTAACACTTGCTTTGCTTCACAAAAGTAGTGGCTAAAATTCCAGTTTTGTTTTTAACCATGTTTTAGAACTTTTCTCCTGTTCTTTCAAATTTCATAATGTAGTCAATATTCCATATCAGAAATAATTATTTGCTTCCATCATTTTAAAGCTTTCTTCATAACTGGATTGCCACCTAGCTGTAATTAATGCTTTAGTGAGCTGTTCGTATTGGATTGAAAAGCGTGTGATCGGCAAGTTTAGAAGATGGTATTTACTGGACGTGAGACTCCTTTGGTGGGTAGAGGTAGGCAAGGTCACTGCAAGTCTGAAGGTTGAGAAGCACCGTCTGAAAGGTTGTGAGCACTCTTAGAGGGACAAGCTCACTCTGCAGGTGTGAGGACTTATATTTTGAAAATTGTTCCTTTGGGGCCCAGAAATTAGGTTTAAGCCACTGAGAAGAGTTAATTCTCCAAAGGATAATATTTGCTAAGACTTTTTATATGTAAGCTATGTTTTTTAAAAATGACCATCTGGTTTGCTTGACAAATAATAGAGTGCTTTAAGAGAAATGCTTACCTTTTTGTGGGTTCGAGGTCTTAAGATGTTGAGGCATTTAGGTGACTTAGCTCAATAGGAGAGACAATTTGAGATGGGAGAGAATTTGAAACTAGGGTTTACAACAGAGTACATGTTAACAATGTGCAGACTGTAAGTGTAAGATGTTACCACTGAATTCTAGGAGAGAATTCCAAAGGCTTGCTTTCCTCTTTTCTTGTGCTCATGGGTTGGGATTAACTGGGAAATCTTGGGAGAGTTGCTGAGTACTCAAGTGGAGGATTATTCAAGCTAAGAAACTACGAAGTATTCAAGTGGAGAAAAGGAAGATCCCACTGTCTGGGACAGAAAAAAACAGATACTTAGTCATGTTGGTCTTAATCCCCACACCTCTTAATAGTAACCAGGCAAAAGTCCTTTTAAATTACCCTCTAGGTTTCTCTTCTCAGTGATACTTTTGGCAAAAATATTTAATTTTTCACCAGTGTTCTTCAGGGGAAAAGTCTTAATCTACGTATGATTATGTGTCATTAAATTTAGTATTATTTCCTTGGCAGTTTTGTCTCATTCCACATTGCTCAAACACATAAAATTCTGATAAGGATTTTTTATTCATTCATTTATATAATGATTATGTTTTTTATCTTTATTGTTGAAAGTATTACATATGTCCCCTTTTTCCCTCACTGACCCTTTCTAGCCCTCCCCTGCTCCCACCCCAGGCCTTCACCACCCTATATTGTCTGTGTCCCTGGGTTATGCATATATGCATACAAGTTCTTTGGTTGATCTCTTCCCTCCCCACCCCCACCCTGCTTTCCTTCTGAGATTCAACAGTCTGTTCAATGCTTCTAAGATTCTCTTTAAAAAAAAAAAAGTCTTTTAATGCTGGATAAACAGTGGTGAAAATGACAGGATTGCCACCTCATGGAGATTACAATAGAGTGGGGGAAACTAGCATTAAATAATCATGCAGCCCTCTGGAACTCATAAAGAGGGAAAGAAATTAGAAATTGTAATACAAATCTCCTTTATATAGGAGCAGAAAATGAGGCAAGATATCCGTCATTCTGGAAATTCTCTAGGGTTTCTGGGAAGCAAGTCACTTTCAATTTGGAATTGACAAGTCTATATGAAGGAAAAATTTGTTTAGAAAATTTGGGTGTGAAATCCATTAAAAACATTTTTTAAATTATGCAAGTAAATATGTAGTTGGAAGTATGCAGTTACAATGCTGGTAAGTGTTATGAAGAAGTATGGTGTGCTGGGGGTGAGATGACAAGGTGGGGATGACAGTGAGGAGGAAGTGGAGTGTCAAGGACAGCCTCGGGGTACCTTTCACAGATCCAACCATGGATGGAAGTTAGCCCAAGTCATTGTGTGGGTGCAGGTGTGCTCGTGGGCGCATGTGCGAGCACATGTAGGTGAGAGGGTGCTGGAGGAGTGGAGGGCAGAGAAGAGGCGGGATGCTTCCGAAGTAGCTAAGATCATTCTGGTCTAGGGAACAGTTTGGCATTTTCTAGAGATTTGAATGTAGGCCAGTGTAGTTGGAGCATAGATGCTTCACTATTAACATTTTGTCATATGTGGCTTCTGTGTGTGTGTTGTGTGCATGTTGATGGGTAAATTTGGAGGCTGAACTATTGCAAAGAGAGTTATTATAACAGTCCCTAAATATGTCAGCATTCATCTCTTAAAAGTAAGGGGGATAGTCTAATTAATTTAATACAGTGGTTCTTAATTAGGATGTGTATTAGGATCCATTGAAATCTCCCTCCTTTTTGTTGTTGTTGGTGGTGGTGGGTTTTTTTGTTATTTGTTTGTGTGTGTTTTAAGTATACAAACAATACATGCAGATTGTGAAATGCTCAAATTACACCAAAGTAAATTGGGGATATGTTTTTCTTCCATGGGCATAACTACGTTAACATTTAGCAGCTTGGCACGCATATTTTTAGATTTAGATTTTTTTTCAGTTATTCATAAATATATGCATATACATTTCACAAAGTATTTTTATATGCATAGAATTGTACTACACACAACTTATACACACAGACATACACATATATTGCCATAATTGAAGATGTACTTCATTCTTTTTATGAAGGTATGTAGCATTTTAATAGTTATCATAAACTATTTGCCCATTACTAGAATAATGAATATTTAGGTTGTTTCTAAATTGTTACTATTTACAATACTGTAGTAGATATCTCTGTACTCATGTGCAGATATTCTTCAGAGCAAATTCATAGAAGTCGAATATGAGGTTTAAATTTTGAAAGATACCATCTAATTGCTCCTGACCCTTAAAACACTGAACCATCTATACTCTTAACAGGCCTCCTCCAGTCCTGGATATTATTTTTTTTATGAGCCCTCCTTCCCTCCAAAAGATCTAATTTGCATTACACATCTTTTCATCTTTATTAACCCTTTATATATTTTATGTGGATTTCATGTTTACCTTCTTTGCCAACACATTGTCTGTACCTCCTTTTTACCCAAAAACAGTCTAGTCGTTGTGTCTTCACTGCCACCATGAGCCGCCTACCGTCCTCACTAGACCACCTGAATAGCTTTCTACCTTTCTCCTTCAGTCTGTGCTCCCCAGCCTAGAGGGATCTTTTCAAATGCCTCTTCTTCAGTATGTCAGCCCTTCCCTTCTTATTCATCAGTGCTTTCCCACTATTCTTGGGATAAAGAACAACATTTTTAACGTAGCCTTTAAGGCAGTGATGGCGAACCTTTTGAGCTTGGCGTGTCAGCATTTTGAAAAACTCTAACTTAACTCTGGTGCCGTGTCACATATACAAATTTTTTGATATTTGAAACCGTAGTAAAACAAAGACTTATATTTTTGATATTTATTTTATATATTTAAATGCCATTTAACAAAGAAAAATCAACCAAAAAAAATGAGTTCGCGTGTCACCTCTGACACGCGTGTCATAGGTTCGCCATCACTGCTTTAAGGTCTTGCTTACCTTTCGGCTCTTTGGGGCCATTAACCTTCATTTGCCTCTCACCTTTTATTTCTCCTAAGTGGTGCTCTTCCTCCTCCTGGGAGCCCATGCCCACTCTGTCCCCTCTTACCTGCTCTGACGGGCTCCCTGCAATCCATGCCAGTCACACGCAGGTCCTCCTCCCACTCACTCCTTGACGCTGTCCCTGACTTTCAGCCTAGACAGCATTCTACACATAGTGCATTTATGTTTTACTACATTTTATAATTATACATTTATTTCTGTGATGTTGTAGGCTCCCCCCCCCCGCCCCCCGACTGCAAGCTCCATGAGGGCAGACACCCGTCTTGTTGTTGTTGTTTTCCTTTTGTATCATCAATGCCTGGCATGTTTGAGACATAGCATGCCCTGTAAGCTCACTGGATTTGATCATTTAGTCAGCATTGATTGAGTGTGCACCCTAGGTAAATGACGTGTGGAGGGACTGTAAGAGGAGTGTAGAACTTAGAGGCACATAGTTCTTGTCCTTAGAGATCATAAAATTTTATAAGGGAAACGGGAAAAATATATAAACAACAGAAATAATTGTTCTTGCCTTTAAAGAAGTACCCATGTAGGACAAGTATTTATTGGATACATTTTTGCTGGCAAAGTAGGGTTGGGACAAGAATGAGTCTTTGTATGGGAAGGTAAGTTCGTACCTTATTTTTGTTTTGGGTTTGGCTCATTGCAGGATTAGCTTAAATATTTCTTTTAGAAACTGGAAATAGAACATTTTGAATTTTTTTTGAAAGATTGCATGTTAACAAGCCAGTCAAAATTGTATAGGGGTGGGAAATGATTTCTCTGAATGGTGCCATCTGACATTTCATCTGTATAATATAGATCTAAAAGGTATAGTATATTTAAAATAAGCTAAATGCCTAGTAAGATGAAAATTCGTTACTAAAAATGATAGTAATTCTGGTAGTTGCAGCAGAGTAATTTTCATTTATTTGGGTTAAATAGTTAAGTATTTGTTACCTTTGGGGGGATCTGTGTTGGGTAAGAGTAGGCACTGTGTTAGAATTTTCTAACATTATCTGCACATCATGCTTATGTCCCTAGCATTATAACTGCATTTAACCTGTTGTCCTTTCTCTCCTGTCTCGGCATGCTTGCTTTCTTTTCTTGGACTTCAGGAGCAAAAGCGTATAGATGGCACAACCCGTGAGGTGAAAAAGGTTAGAAAAGCCAGAAACAGGCGCCAGGAGTGGAATATGATGGCATATGACAAAGAGCTCAGACCCGACAACAGGTTGTCTCAGAGTGTGTACCACGGAGCGTCTTCCGAGGGATCCCTGTCCCCAGATAGTGTGTGTGTGTGTGTGTGTGTGTGTGTGTGCGTGCGCGCACAGTAATGCCTCTGAGTAGTGCTTCATTTTATTTATTCCTTGGACATGACTGGTAATAGTAGCTTTGGTGTTTATAAGGCCACAGAATGTTTCACATCTTTTCTTAAAAATAAATTTTATATATATACATGAATTTTGAAATAATATTTTAAAGTAGTTTTATTTTGCATTGGGTCACATTGTATGATTTTTCATATCTCTGACTTACTTTCTTGTTCAGTTAATCTAGATATGTAGTGTGTTAACCTGGATTCTGAATTTGGGCTTAATGACTGCCAATGACTTACATTTTTATTTTAATCATTTAATTCTTTGTCTTACTCTTTAGCTTAGAGTTGAATTTCTTTTGCTATTTGATATCAAAACGATTGGTAGGTAGCAATTGATGTGGTCAAGGAATAATTTCTTTGTGCTTTTTGGTGACCTTTGTAAAAAGTGACGAGCAAAAGGTATTTATTTTTTCAGTTCACTAATCTTATGTGCTCTGATTTCAGGAGAATTCTGTTGGTGTTTACTTTAAAATTATGTTAGCAATTAAGTAAAAATATTTCTTGCAGGTGTGAATGATGCGGTCAATAAGTCACATTTGTCACAGAAGGGATTCATTGAACAACAGGGACTAACTAGTCAATTTTAACTTACGGTTTAATTTCCTATTTCTGCTCTTGTAAAGTTGTTGTCTTGCATTTGCATAATCTCTCTAAGTCTTCCATCAGCATTTAAAAATCCAAACAGAGAATTCCTATGTGATTGAAGGATGTTTCAAAAACAGCAACAACCTGGACCTGGCCTTCGATCTGTGTCCTTTTAAAATAAATTTTGTCTTTATAATTTCAGTGCTTAGCACAGACTGCATATAGAAGCTGCTTAACATTTGCTAGTTACAGGGACTGTGAATGTTCCTGCCCCAGAAGGGCTGTAAATCATTGGTTGGATATGAGGCAAGTTCTAGGTAATTTTTCTGTAGAAGTTGTTATCTGCTAAATATTAGAGAATTATTAGAGCTTTAACTGAGCTCTAGTCTCAAGGTTGGATCTTTATGTCAGTTTGTTTCTGTCGACAATTCTACGCATAGTTCTTTGGATGGGAGAAGCACTTAAATCTGAGCGCTCCCAATATGTCCGTTTGCTTTTTGTTGTTTTTTTTCCAGCTAATTTAGCTGTATTGTTTACTCATGCAAAACACATACTTTATTTTATAATACTCTGTATGCACTCTTATTTCAATATGTACAGACAGAAAAAAATGATTTTTTAATCCCTCAGTTGAATGATTGATGCTCATTCTAACATCTGAGATTAGATTGCTTCATGCTGGGTATAAAATTATGCAGATGATTTAGTATCTGAATTTTTATATTTTTAGATATATCTTTACTTCTTTTATTTTTCAAAAAGCAAATAGATTAATCAGTTTTGTTTCTTTAGAATTTCCTTTTGTCTCATACTGTTTTTCATGGCCTCTCACTATATGCATGTACCAGATAAGTAGATTATAATTAATATTGTACTTGGATTACATCCCTAAAATTAATTTAGAATTTTTTTATTTCACTAAAGTGTATCACTTTTTCTTATTATAAAGTAATTTTTTTATATTTGGAAATTACAGAAAACATTAAAATATTATCCATAATCCTATTATCCAGAGAAACCACTATCTGCATTTTAGTGTACTTTTTCCCCTTTTGTCTTTTTCCTATAAAGATGTAAATGTTTTTTACAAAATTGGAATCATGCTCTATACTTTCTGCCTTTTGACTTTTTAATGTTTTGTATTCATATTTTAAGTATTATTTAGAATCATGGTTTTTAAATAACTGAGGAAATTTTGAATATTAAGTTTTATGGCTTGTATATAATAAAACTGTTCATATAAGTAATATATTTTGTACATAAAAATGGTTCATATACACTAATCATACATTTTTGCTCTCTCTGTAGATTATCAGCAGTGGTTTGATTTTAAGTGTAAATTCAGGATGAAAATTGATTAAATGCTTCCCCCCGGCTCTCTCTCACTATGATCTGGGAGAGTGAGACCTCCACGCCCAGCTGTCCTTGAGCTATTTCTCATCCTCTTCCAGGCCCTGTATTACAGCTCTGACTCTGCCCACCTGTCCACCCACAAAACCCTGGGGAGTCCCTGGCTTCTCCCACCACGTCTCCACTGCTTACACTTCTTCCTGTTTCCATATCATCTCACTCCTACCAGTTCTCTCTCCTGTAACAGGAGGTCACAGGACCAGTCCTCTCATCTCCACATTGGTGTGTGTCTCTGTAGCTGCTTTCTACCTTCCCGCATGGGGCTCTCTGTCTCCCACAGTCACCCCACTCCTCACCTCTCCTCCAGCCACTGGGCTCCCCTTTAAATGAGCCTTCACTCTTAAACCAGTCCTCTGTCCTGCCCACCCTCCCTCCAAGTCCTGCCCTCCACAGCCCTCCTGCTGTAATTCTCGAATTCAGACATTCACTGCCTGTTCCTTTATTCACTCACCGGTCTGGTTATCCTCCTTTGTATTGCCTCCTTTTGGCTGTGTCACAAAGCTAGTTATAAGGACAGCACTCTACATTATTCCAGAATATTTATAATTTCTGGCTCCTCATCTCATGAGAAGTGCTCTATATTTTTCTAGATCACTTTGTTTCCTTTAGAAATTGTACACATAGAGTATGACATAGTCACATACAGAGTCAAACATACATCCCCAAGGACTCCAGGGTTTTAGGTATTTACATTGTGAAAATATGCTAGGTTGTTCCCCCATTAAAAATGTTTTTAACTTACTTGCCAGCAGTTTGTATAGTTCAAAAGATATAATCATATGCACACCGTAATATAGAATTTATACTGCCGTTAGGGAAGGAAAAGTGAATTATTATTATTACACTGCAATTGAGGGGGGGCAGTCTCTCTTCACGTGGAGAGCTTTTTCTGTGTCTGAGATGCTCCAGTTAAGGGAAGCTACTGTCTGATTCCAAGATCCAAGTTCAGTTGGTGTTTCCCCTGCTCCTCCACATCCCCTTGTGTGTCTGCCTGTTTCCTTCAGAGAGAGAAACACAAGCTGAGTCCTACCCGAAGCCAGCAGATACACGTGAGAAAAGTCAGAACAAGAAAAGAAGAGTGGGAGAGGAGGAAAATGGGCATTGAGTTTATGAGTGATGCCAGGACACTGGAACAGGCAGGGAGCACGAAAGAGGACAGAGCGCCCAGAGGGTTTGTCGTTTTGCTCTCTGCATTGCCGTCCTCAGGCTGCCCACCCTGCTTTCGCCATCATGAGAGGATGTGCAGCCCCCATACTGACCACGTGTCCTGTAACCGGGCCAGGAGCACCTCCCTTACTAACACCATTTTGTGCAGCTGTGACCTTTACAAGTCCCTGTGCCCCCTCACAAAGGCCTCTGTCTGTCTGAGCTCCGTCAACTAATATACAGTCTCCATCCCTTTCAGAGTTTCGCCCACGACTGTGCATTCAGAGAAAGCAGGAAGGCCCTTCCATATTGCACCATGGTCTTTCTTTTTTGGCTAAACACATTTCTTCTGTTCAAGAAAACAATTTTTCACTGCACTGCATTCTTGCTTTCTTTTTCTGTTCTTACTGTTGATATTTACCCAGTTTATCTGCCATTTTGTAATTTCTAATGATACGCTCTCAGCTTCCTGGCCCCCGAAGTCCTCTGTTTTTGAATTAAGTGGGACTTGTCTCGTGGCCTTCTCTCTTAAGACCGTATGCTGATGTGGTGTGAAATGGGGCTCTGCTTGCCCGTCTGTCTGACATGCTCACTTTAAAGCCGTGAGTCTGACTCCACGTAACACCGGGCTCGCTGCTAACGTAGTCATTACGTTGTTGCTTGGAAGCTCTCATGAGGCTGGGCCTAGTTTACAGTAAAGGAAATAAATGTGTGATTTCTGTGTATTGGCAATGTTATTATTCAAATATATGCTTATATGCTGGTTAGTGGAAATCTTTTGAACTTAAATTTCTCCCACCCTTTTCTTGAATGCCAGGTCTCACGCTTCAGATGTCACAGATTACTCCTATCCAGCGACTCCCAACCATTCTCTGCACCCGCAGCCCGTCACCCCTTCATACGCAGCAGGTGACGCGCTGCCACTTGGGCCGGCCAGCCAGGCCCCCGAGCATGAGTACCGACCCCCCTCTGCCTCGGTGAGACACATGGCCCTGAACAGACCTCAGCAGCCACCTCCGCCACCCCCACCACAGGCCGCAGAGGGGTCCCAGGCCTCGGCACCCATGGCTCCAGCAGACTATGGGTAATTTCGTATTCCTTGTACTCTAATTGCTACTCACTCTTGCAATGGAATCTTGCTATGTGTGTTTAAGAATTTCAATTAAATAGTCACACTTTAGAGGCCAGAGGCCAGCCCAGAATGACTGAATGTGGAAACTATTGGTTATGACAAGTTCTGTTAAAAAATACAGTGTCGTGCTGTTCCCTTTTCTTATTATAGATAAATCTCAGGTTTGTGTCTGTATTCATGTGTATACTCATTAATACACGTATTTGTGTATGTGTGAGTGGATCGTTAAGCAGAGACATTGATAAAGGATGGAACTCCGATTCTGTGAACCTGTCCCAAATCCTCAAATTTCTCTATACCAGTATATCCTGGGTGAACCAGGGAGAATTCATACCACAGATGAGAGCACCATGCAGTGCAGCACCCCGTGCCTCCCTTCTTACACTTGGCTGTATAATCTCCTTTCTTGACCTCTTCGTGCCCACTCATCATTCTCCCACCTTGTTCCCTGTTGATCAGTGAAATTCAAACCACCCTAGGAAAGACCCTCATCTTCGGGTGGTTAGTAATTTAAGCACCCACCTATATTTTCATGGGCTGCCTTAGCACTCCCTTTTTAATATTGAAGAGTTACCCCTCAGAGGCAGTACCCAGGAGAGTCGAATGTGTGTTTCCATTAACCATGTATCCAGAACAGCATGTGTCAGTTTCTAAACGTACATCCCTCAGCTTTCGGGGGCATCCTCCCTGACCACACAGCTCTGGCTGTTTCTTATCGTTGGTTCTTGTTAAGTCAGGACTCCCAAAGTTTGTTCTGAGGCTCTAATTGTCAGGTAAGAAGAGAGTCTGGGGTCCAGCTGGTTTGGAAAACCTTAGACTAAATAGAATTCAGATTTCTTGGCTGTAGGACTTTTCAAAGCTTTTGATATTCTGATGGACAGTGTGGGCTTGGGGAATTTCCATGGAGCTGAGATACAAAATACAGAATTTTCCAAATCTGATTGGCCACAGAACCCTTATAAGACAAGTTTGTGAGCCACCTGCTTTTGAAATGCCCAGTATAAAGGAGGCATTTGTGTTGCTCCTCTTACCTAGCATTTCACAGGAAATTCCTCTTTGAGTGGTTATCTTTTGGGTGCATTTCAGTGAATGACGTGAACTCTGTCGTAGTGAATAATGTAAACCTGTGGAAATAACTGACCCAACAGTGGATATTGCATCCTGCAGTGTCTTAAATCCAAATGACACTATGTATTGTGTTTGGGGGAGGCCTTTCTACTAGCCATGTCAGAACCTCAGGTGTGACCCTCTGTTGCTGCTTTAATGACTCTGTGTTTCCTCTCTCATTAGGATGCTCCCAGCCCAGATCATTGAATATTACAACCCCTCGGGACCACCTCCGCCCCCTCCACCCCCCATGATCCCTTCAGCACAAACTGCTTTCGTCAGTCCTCTCCAGATTCCCATGCAGCCCTCCTTCCCAGCAGCAGCTGGGTCCTCCTACCCAGTGCCTCCTCACCCGCCCTCCACTGGGCTGGTGGTCACAGCCCCGCCTCCTCCGGGCCCCCCACCTCCCCCGCCAGGCCCTCCTGGCACAAGCTCTTCTCTCTCATCCTCCCCCATGCATGGCCCTCCAGTAGCTGAGGCAAAACGACAAGAAACTGCACAACCACCCATAAGCGATGCGCGCAGTGATCTTCTTGCTGCTATTCGAATGGGTAAGTGAATCCCCTACATGTGCCATCTTCCATTCAGAAAGAGATTTCTATCTCCAACCAGCTATAGCCTGGTCTTCAGGGGACTCCTCTCTACACGAGATTGTTTTTTAGAATATGGTTAAAGGACCTTTATTTGCTTTTTAAAAAATAGTAATGTGGTTTTGTCTGTGCAAAGTAAACATATGATAAAGAACTGAGAATTCAGGAAAGGTTTACTTGACTAGAAATAAATATTGACTATTTTGTCTGCATTCTACTCTAATGGTAAAAGTATAAATGAAAGAAAATGAGCTCATGTTAGTGATTTTGTTTTTATAAATATCTAATATGTCCTAGACTTTCCATATTTTTAGCTTGATGTGCTAAGCCAGTAGTTTGCAGCATTTACATAGCAGCAGAACTCTGTCAGATGGGAGTCCTACACCAAACCCCCAGAACATGAACCAAGAAGGCAGAACATCTCTGTCAAATCAGAGTGGGGAGCCTCCCCACTGTGCCTCCCTGCAGAACCCCACATTAAACCCCTGCTGCACACCATGCATTCTTTACCTCAGGTCCCAGCCCAGCTTGGTTGAGGGTCACCGCCAGGGTGTGGGAGTACGTGTACTCTAAACGCTTCTCATACGCTGAGGAGCCGCCCAGGCACTTGGTCGCAGTTAGTTGCTCCCGTCTGGAAGTGACTGAGGGAGCAGCTGGAGCGTCTGTGATGCCCTTTGCAGACACCTCTGCGCCTGGCTGCAGCACCCGGGTCAGGCCTCCTACAGATCCCAGGTTTCTCGTCTGTCTTGAATGTCCCACAGCTATTTAATGCCTCGGAGATAACGAATTTGGGGTCACAAGAGGACAGTGTTTTGATTTTTGACACTGTGAGCCCTGCCCAGGAACAGTGATAACTGTAACTATCTTTCCATGAGAAAACCTCTGAGGAGCCCATATTGAGGGCATTCTACAAAACTGCAGTCATAAAACACCAAGGCTGAAGAACTGCCTAGATTAAGGATCATTATTGAAACACCACAACTAATGTAACAGATGATCGGTATTGAATCCCAAACCTGGTGGAAACTTTTTTCATTTGCTATATTAGGTCTGTTGGCAAAATTTAAATAAAATTTGTAGACTGGATGGTAGCATTATATCTACGCTGATCTGAATTTGATCATTGTTTTTTAGGAATTACGCATAAAGTACTTTAGGGGTAAAGGGCAAAATAGCAAATTATATGCTACTTATTTTCAAATTGTCCAGAAAAAAGTATCTGTGTGTATTAATAACAATGATGGAGAAAGATTGCTAAAACAAGTGTGATCAAATGTTACCCATTGGGGAATCTGGATGTAGGTCATATGGGAACGTTTTGATACTAGTGTTACAGAATTTGCACATTAAATCATCATATAATCCATTTTGTTACTAGGTAAGAGAGATGTTTTTATTTTATATCCATTTTCAACAATAATTGTTGAAGCAAAGTTTTCTCAGTTACCTCCGCGGGTTAGAAAAGAGCTGTCCACACCTGTTGGGGAAAGTGTTCTTTAATGATAGAAATGTCTCGTGTTCACACGGTCCCGCGAGGTGGCCACAGCCACTGTCAGTTTGCCCAAAGCAGCTGTTGTGGCTCGTGGACCCTGTGTTGGACAGCATAGCTCTCGGGTTTTCTTTAAAGGTGTTCACACCATTACTTTGCTGTAAAAATTATGTACATTCTTTCATTAGTCATGAAACTTCTATTTCCCAAGCTTTTCTCCCTTCAAATTTCCAAAACTGTTTTTATCCTTAATGTCAATAAGAGAAAAAAAAGTCAAGTAGACATACTAGTTTGTTTTTCCTTAATTTGAAGCAGGCAAAGGATTTAATTCTAAACCGTGCATTGCATCTTCTAGGAATTCAGCTGAAAAAAGTACAAGAGCAGCGTGAGCAAGAAGCCAAGCGCGAGCCGGTTGGGAATGACGTGGCCACGATCCTGTCCAGACGCATTGCTGTGGAGTACAGCGACTCGGACGACGACTCGGAGCTGGATGAAAATGACTGGTCTGACTGAGGTGGCGGGGGCAGCCTGGCCACGAGGCTGGTGGCCAGCCAGGAAACCGTGTCGGAAGTGTATTGAAAATTTTAAGTGGTCTCAACACCCAAATAGTGGTATTATAATCCTGTAGCTTAGCAACTTTTGTATTAATAATGTGATAATTGCTTTTGCACATCCAAAACTTCTGGGTTCTTTCAGTATTTACTGTGTAATACTTAAGTGCCACTACACATAGAAAATCGTGCTGCACCTGAGGAAATAACGCTGTAACTATTGCATTGTCCTGAAAACAGCATTTTGCTTCCTTTTTCCTGGCCATGAAAGTGTTCAGTGCAGTTTGGGTTTACTCGTACCTTACAATTCTGCAGACTTGCTGTGTGTTTGTGAAGCTGCTTAGTGTTAGGCCTCAGCAAGATTAATGACTACGCGTTGACGTCTTCCAATCAGTAAGTGATACTGTTTCAAATTTTTGTGTGTGTTTCAGAAGAGAGAAACATTTCGTTAGAGAGAAAGATTTAACAAATAAGGAGAATCAAATGCTTCTGCTTTCATTTTCTTGGAGTGGTACATTCTGTGAACTTGAATGTTTCGTTGAATAATTTCATTGCCTTTGCACGCTCTTATAAAAGGTGAAGTTGGAAGGGCCTTTTCAGCAGGCCTCCCGGTGGGCATTTAGTCAGTGCTTGTGGATGCTTTTTGTAAGAGGTAAGCAGCTCAGTCGTAATAAAAATGAAGAACAGGGTTCTTTTTCCTTCGGGGCTGTTGGCGATGACACTCAAAACATTCGACAGCCCTTCTTGTGGGCACCAGCCAGGTTGAGCGGTCTGGGAGCCACGGCCTCGCTGGGTAGAGCTGCTGAGCGTGGGCTCTGAGTGCGAAGGAGACCTTCGCCTTTTGCTTCCGGGAGCCCGGGCCTAAGTGAGGTCCTCTGTGCGCTCCAGATGGCACCCCGCTCCCCTTGGTCTGAACTTCAAAAGCCTAGGTGTAGGCGAATGCAGGTGTTGAGAGCTCTTTGCTTTTCCTGTGCTGTGGCCAGGTTAGGGATCCATCACAGGAGCGGGCTTTCGCTCTGTCCTGGAAGCACGAGGTTCTCTCCTCACATTGTCAGCACATGACATTTTAAAAAACACCTCAGGTTAGATTAGACCTGTAGCTGTAGCAGGTCAGGTTCCTTTACCCTTTCCCTCCCTACTTTTCTCCCCACACCGTCCCATGGGGTTCATATTCCTGGTGAAGGCAAACCGTGGGGAGACTCATGAATGAGAGCTTATGCTCCGTAATTTTGGATGCAGGATAACTGCTCATCCAGCATAAACAAACACCCAGGCTTTGACTATAAATAAGACAGCACAAAACACTAAGACACTTTACTTACTAGGGATTTGTGCCAAGGCCCCACATTTCAAACAGGTGGCAGGTACTAGTGACGCTCAGACATGGCGAAGGAATCTTTAGCTGAAGAGTTGATTGGGTTGATGGTAGGAATGTAAACAGGACTGTAGCTGGTAGAGTTGTGCTAACAAGTTCATCTGAGGAAATCAGCCGGCCCCCAAAGCATGTCTGTGTCCCTGAGTGGACATTGGCGTGGCTTGTACGCAGTCCTCATGGAAGGCCTGTACGTTGGGTTTCAGTCACATAAATTTTGAAGCTCTGAAAGCCTCATGTCTGCACCCCCTTTCGAAGACCATGCTTATGCCAGGTCGTCGAGTCTTCATCGGCACATGCTTCTTGAGGTTCTGTTTCTTGGAGCTAGTCACCATTTGGCTCTCAGCATAATTTTATTAAATAGAAGAAATAATTTATTAACCTTTAATTTCTTTCTTTAATTTCTCCTTTTTTTTCAGTGTAGAGGCCTACTCTCTTAGCATTATTCTTGGACTTTTCATTTTTTTAGTCTTATTTTGTCTTTATTACAGTATTTTGGTTTTTTTGTGCTTTGGATTAGGAGTAACCTGTGTAATTCTAGCACTCACATTTGGTGATGCTTCTTTGTTTCTCCTGTCCTTTCTGTTCTCAGGATGGAGAAGATACATAAAGCTACTATCTACTAGTAAGTAAGGATTTCTTCTGTTTAGAGCTCATTACCATGAAATCAGTGGTACTTTATTCATAAATATTCATAAGCCTATTAGTTATTAGTTGCCTGTAGTTTAATCAGTAAGTTATTTTCAACTTGATTTTCTGTAGTGAAAAAGCTTTTGCCCTGATGTGTAAAAGGACTAAAATTCAATTTAGATTATTTTTGCAGTATTTTTCTCAATAAATTTGATTCTAAAATTTAAATTTAGACTTTTTCTAACATGGTATTACATGAAAAGGAAAAAGTGAATATTTTGAATTTTCAGTTTTCATTTTCAAGAAGTATTTACTAAGACAAATGGAGAAGAACATTTAAAAGCTTACTTCATACCTATGAATTTTACATTGTAAAGTAGTTATATATTATTGTAAGGTTATTTTAAATTGTCCCCAGTCTTCCCCCCATGTATATTTTAGTTTAATATTTTACAAGCTTTCTTTCATATTAATAGGTTAGGCAGAGGGGATGAGAAGATCAGTCAGTGTCACACATTAGCGACACAAACACGATATGGTTGATTTTCTGTTGTTAGCCCAAAACCACACCATAGGATTTGGTACCCTTACATTTTTCTTTAGGAAAAGTATACTGTTAAAGAATTGACATTTTCATTTTAGTAAATGTTTAGAATATCAAAATCTTTTCTTAGCACCCAGTGGCTAGGTTGTGAAAGTTTTGTAATAATTTGCAACTGAAATACATGATACATTTTAATCCATTAAAGGCTAGTGGGACTGTATCAGCCAGAGTAACAAGGACTTTTTGTGTTCTATTCAGAGTATCTGTCATCCTGCACTGTTACCAATGCTATTGTAAATTAAATTTAAAGTGGTCTTAAAAAAATTCCTGTTAAACAATTTTTATCTGTTTGTATATCTTACTATAGATTATGTACAAGTAACATCTAAATAAAATTACACTTTTAACCCTAAAAAGTTGAGCTTATTTATAACAGTGTTATGAAGGTAAGCCGTTACTGTCCTGTACAAGTCACCTGCTGGCCAGTTTCTGGCCTCATGGAGCTTTTAGTTTAAGGAGAGAGACATTAAATATTGTAAAGAAAGTAACTGGGATCATTTCACATGTGCTTTAGTTGGGGGTGGAGTGGGACTGCCCAGTGTGTGGGCTAACGAAGCTGAGGTCTAAGAATGAACAGAAATTAGTGAGGGGCCAATGGTAGGAAAAGGAGTTCCTCAACAGCAGGGAAGGGCAGCATTTGCATTCCCTAAGGTGGGTGAAATGGAAGGCGCGAAAGGAAGAGGAAGTGCCGTGAGACTGGAGACGGAGGTGGTGGAAATCTCCACGTCCTCTGCACTCAGGATGGGGGCTGCCACCACAGCGGCAGCTACAGATGTACGGCAAAGCTCTCCATATGTGCGGCCTATTGATTCTTCAGGGATCTTACAGCCTCACGCCTCAGACATACCATTCTGTTTAGAAGGCATCCTGGTGTTCAGCTAGTTCAGCCCTAGTGCTGAAGATGGGAAACACCATTACATGCACTGCTTGGCTCTCAAAGCTTGGTCTCTTAATTCCTGAATTTTCTGTGATCCTCCTGTTACACAATAGACCTTTAAGAATTAGGCACATATCCCTCTTCCTCAGTATTTTATTATGAAAAAACTTAAAACTACAAGAAAATTGTTCAGTAAGTGCCCATATACCCATATCTGTCCATCTATCAAGTCACCATATTTTATGCATTTCAAAGTAAGTTCCAGTATACTTCACCCCTGAACACTTCAGTGTCCATATCATAAATTAGAGTTTAATATTTGCACTTAATATTTTTTTAAGTATATTTTTATTGATTTCAGAGATGAAGGGGGAGAGAGAGAGACATCAGTGATGAGAGAGAATCATTGATTGGCTCCCTCCTGCACATCACACACTGGGGATTGAACCCTCAACCTGACCATGTGCCCTGACCGGAAATCGAACCGTGACCTCCAGGTTCACAGGTCAACACTCAACCACTGAGCCATGCCAGCCGGGCTGGATATATCGTTGTTTTTTTTAAATTAAATCTTTATTGTTCAGATTATTACAGTTGTTCCTCATTTTTCCCCCCATAGCTTCCCTCCACCCGGTTCCCACCCCACCCTCTGTCCTCATCCATAGGTGTACGATTTTTGTCCAGTCTCTTCCCACACCCCCCACACCTCTCCCCCCCCCCCCGAGAATAGTCCACTCCCTTTCTATGCCCCTGATTCTATTATATTCACCAGTTTATTCTGTTCATCAGATTATTTATTCACTTGATTTTTAGATTCACTTGTTGATAGATGTGTATTTGTTGTTCATAATTTGTATCTTTACCTTTTTCTTCTTCTTCCTCTTCTTAAAGGATACCTTTCAGCATTTCATATAATACTGGTTTGGTGGTGATGAACTCCTTTAGCTTTTTCTTATCTGTGAAGCTCTTTATCTGACCTTCAATTCTGAATGATAGCTTTGCTGGATAAAGTAATCTTGGTTGTAGGTTCTTGGCATTCATCACTTTGAATAGTTCTTGCCACTCCCTTCTGGCCTGCAAAGTTTCTGTTGAGAAATCAGCTGACAGTCATATGGGTACTCCCTTGTAGGTAACTCACTGTCTTTCTCTTGCTGCTTTTAGGATTCTCTCTTTGTCTTTTGCTCTTGGCATTTTAATTATGATGTGTCTTGGTGTGGTCCTCTTTGGATTCCTTTTGTTTGGGGTTCTCTGTGCTTCCTGGACTTGTAAGTCTATTTCTTTCACCAGATAGGGGAAGTTTTCTGTCATTATTTCTTCAAATAGGTTTTCAATATCTTGCTCTCTCTCTTCTTCTGGCACCCCCATAATTTGGATGTTGGTATGCTTGAAGTTGTCCCAGAGGCTCCTTACACTATCTTCATATTTTTGGATTCGTTTTTCTTTTTGTTTTTCCGGTTGGGTGTTTTTTGCTTCTTCATATTTCAAATCTTTGACTTGATTCTTGCGATCCTCTAGTCTGCTGTTGGAACTCTGTATAATATTCTTTATTTCAGTCAGTGTATGCTTAATTTCTAGTTGGTCCTTTTTCATAACCTCGAGGGTCTCACTAGATTTCTTGAGGGTCTCACTAAATTTATTGGCGGTTTCTAGAAAATTCTTCAAAAACCATATAACCGTGGTTTTGAACTTTATACCCAGTAGTTTGCTTTCCTCCATTTCTGTCATTTGTGACCTGTTTCTTTGTCTCCGCATTTTGGCTGCTTCCCTGTGTTTATAGAGTGGCTTTGTGTGCTAGGTGTCCTATAGGGCCCAGTGGCTCAGCCTCCCCAATTACCTGAGGTGGACACTCTTGGTGCACCCCTTTGTGGGATGTGTGCACAGTCTTGTTGTAGTTAAGCCTTGATTGTTGTAGGTATCACTGGGAGGAATTGACCTCCAGGCCAATTGGCTGTGAGAATCAGCTGTGTCTGCAGTGGGAGAACTTCTGTGCTGGAGACACCCTTATGGGGCACGACTTGCTTCAGTGGGGCTTTGGTGCTCACTGAGTCTGCCCCCCGAGTGTGTCCCCCATGGATGTGAGGAGTTGCAATCTGGATGGACCCACTCTGACCACTGGGCACACTGGGTCCTGGATCTCTAAGGAGGTGCTAATTTAGCCTCTGCCTGAGGCTACCCAGCAGGAGCTATGGAAAGATCTGCAGATTCCTCTTCTTTGGGGTTTGGAGGTGCCCAGATGAGGCCCAGCTGTGAAGCAATGCAAGCTGCTGTGGGGCCTTGGGCCTTCTTTTGGAAGTTCTGGGTCTGTCTGACCCAGCTGCAGTTTGTTAGGTAATTTTCAGATTGCAAAGGGCCAGGCCTTTCATATGCAAAAGCCTCTGCGCACAGCTTGGGTGGGGTGGGGTCTCAGGGGATCAACAGGGCGGAGCAAGCAGCTATGGCTACTCCTCAGTTCTACCCTAAGAGGCCCTGCGTCTCAGTGTCCCATGGTAATCACTGCAAGCACCTCTGAGAGAAAGCCACCCTCGAGTTCCGACCGATGCCAGACAGCCCAGTTTCGTCCCCTATGAGTCTGGGTCCCCAGAGACTCGCCCGGAACTGGAGTTCAGAGCAGTCAGGAGCTTGAGACTCCCTCCCAATTGAAAAAGACAACCATGTCCTCAGTTGCCAGCCCTTTCCACGTGCGCCTCCGTACCTCTGCACTTTACTTCCGCACCTCCTCTGAGTCTCAGTGTGCTTTTCTCTTTCCTTCTAGTTGTAGAATTTCAACTCAGCCAGCCTTCCTATGGTTCTGGATGATGTCTGTTTTGTCTTTTAGTTGTATTTTTGAAGTGGTTGTGTGAGGCAGCAATTTCCGGTGTTTACCTATGCCGCCATCTTGGTTTCTCTCCTGGATATATCATTTTTGATGGTTGTCATTAAGTCAGTTCTCTCTCTGCACTTAATATTTTTAAGGTAAAAGATAACTTAGAGGGGAAACACCACATATCTTAATACCATTCACCAAGTTTTAACAATGTAACACAAAATCCCCATCAAGATAGACAGTGTTACTGTGACCTCAGAATGCTCCCCTCATTCCCTGTCTCTCCTAGTCTAGTCTCTGGAGCAGCTTATTCAGATCCACCACCCCCCCCCCCAATAGATTAGTCTATTCTTGGAATACACACACACACACACACACACACACACACACACACACACACACTAGAGGCCCAGTGCACAGAATCGTGCAGGGGTTCGGGCAGACCTCAGCCCAGCCTGTGCCCTTGGGGGATGTCCGACTGCCAGTTTACAGGCCTAAAACGGCAGTCGGACAACCCTCTCGCAACCCGGGACACTGCATGCACCAATGACCATACTTTACATACAAGTGAAAGGCATCTTGCTGTTGTATGGGCAGCCACATTTTTTTTGCCCTGATTATAAAAAACGTAATTGGCTTTTTCACACAGTTATAAGTGTCAGAATCAGAGCTGACCACAAGATGTGCAAGCCAGAGTCCATGCATGTCATCGCAGCATCATCCTGTTTTTCCAGTGTTAGAGTAGCCTTGCCAGGTTTTAATTTTTAAATTTAAGAGACTGTTCCCAACATATAGCGTAGGGTCCCTAGGCCTAGCTGGCGATCAGGGCCATCTGTGGGGTGACCGGCGGGTGGGGCGATCGGGGAGCCCCCGCTGGCACCTGCCTTGGCTGGCAGCCTGGAGCTGCCTGCTGGCCAGCCCCGCCCCCCAATCGCCACTGCTGGTCACCTCCCTCTTGGGGGGCAGACGCTCAATGCAGGAGCTGCCCCTAATCAGGGACATCTCCTGCATTGAGCATCTGCCCCCTGGTGGTCAGTGCCCATCATAGCGACGGTTCATTCCGCAGGTCTTTCTGCTGTTTGGTCAATTTGCATATTAGGGTTTTATTATATAGGATACTAGAGGCTGGGTGCATGAAATTCGTGCATGGGGGGGGGGATCTCCTCAGCCTAGCCTACACCCTCTCCAATCCAGGACCCCTTGGAAGATGTCCGACTGCCAATTTAGGATTGGGCCTAAACCGACAGACATCCCTCTCACAATCCTGGACCTCTGGCTCCTAATCACTTACCTGCCTGCCTGCCTGGTGTCCCTAAACTGCCCCCCACCCTGCCAGCCTGGTCACCCCTAATTGC